>NC_067142.1:84587799-84751098 GCF_903995435.1 Acomys russatus
GGAACCAGAAGTGTTGAGCTATCTAGTGACTTTCACAAAAGTACTTCGCATTTCTGTAAAACCCCTCCCAGGGCCCTCACTCCCCCCCCCCCATAACCCTTTCTGGTCTCTGGCCTCGCCTTTCTCTCCTCCAGTCTCTGTGTTGCAACTGTACTACCTGCCCACAGACCAGCTAAGCCACCGTCTGCTGGCCTGCAGCACAAGGCAATCTTCCTGCCTGGAATTCCTTCCCTCTGTGCCCCATGGGCAGCTCCCATGGCTTTCTGGGGAGATGGTGAGGCACACTCTGCAGCGGTTGATCTCAAGAGCCACTTTGACAGGATGTAGAATCACCACAGAAATGAATCTCTAGGCATGTCTGTGAGGGGTTGTCTACACTGGGTTAATTGGGAAGCCCCACTGTACCCATGAGTTGGCACCATCCCCACGCCTGGGGCCCAGGGCTAAATAATAAGGAGAGGGAGCTGAACAGCAGCATTCACATGACTCTGCTTCCTGACATGGGACAGTATGACCAGCTGCCTTACTTCCTGCAGCCATGGCACCCCAACATGGTAGACTACACCCTCAAACTGTGAGCCCTCAAACTGTTTGTGAGCCCTCAAACTGTTTGTGAGCCCCCAAACTGTGAGCCCTCAAGCTGTGAGCCAAAACAAAGCCACTCTCCCCTGAGCTGCTATTTGTTACACAGTTTACTATAGCAACAAGACACATAACACACTCTCTTGGAAACCACTCCTGAGCCCCCAAGAAGCCTGCATCAGGAGTCTCGCCTGTGGCCTGAAGCAGTCTTGCCCATCTCTAGCCATAGCCTATAACATCCTCACTCGTAAGACATATATGACTGTCTTTCTCATGTATGTGTGTCAGCCCCATGAAGACCCTGAAGTTATAGCCTCAGCCCCCACGCCACCACCACCCCCTCTCTGAGCATGGTGCCAGGTACATATTAGATATTTATGAACTCTCTACTGAATGGATGGAAGAATTGACCCGTCAGTCAGTGGGTAACTTGCGTCTCCATGCCATGAGTCAAGATTCTGCCGCACGCTCTGCTTTGAAGAGATGGAAACAGGGCATCAGAGACCTGGTCAAAGGATGGGCCAGAGGGAGAACGGCTTTTGCAATGGACCCCGTTAGTCCTGGATAATTTTTGTCAGATGTTGCCACACAACTTGATTTCCCTCTCACAACACAGTGCTCCGGGGGTGCTGCAGTCCATGGACATATTGAAAATGCTAACACTCTTCAGCCAAGCGAGGCAGGCACCACCAGGTAAATCTGGCCTGTGCAAACCATGCCTGGCATTCCAAAGCCGAGGAGAAATGAATATTGGATTAGCCTTCCACTCATGCAGATAATTGAGAGTTAGTCCAGTTCCGGCTTTGTTTGCTCCTGTACTTTTAGATCCTGGCCATGTGGTCCTGGCAGCCTGGAAGCGCAATGCTACCGGTGAGTCAGGAAGGGGCAAGGCTGACCGAGGTCCTGGCCTGTAGGAAAGGGGGAAGAACACAGGGTTGTCCACTCGGACTTTCTAGGCCAGGGACACACAGGGACAAGGAAGGGCTGTACTAAGCTGTACTGTGACTTCTCCTGACCCAGAGAAATACAGGAGAAAGACTGGCAGCCATTTAATCTAGGAGCCAGGAGCTTCCACCAAGAAGCAATAAGAATTTGAATAACAAGCACATTGTCCTCAGAGAGAAAAGAAGAAAGGGAAAGTCATAACCCACCCACCCGTGAGTGCCAAGTCACAAAATTTAATTAGGAAGATAAGAAGTAGAGGGGGCTGGGCTGATGCGCCTTTTTAATTTTTTTTTTTTTCCTTGTTATGAGCTGGGAAAAGGAGAGAAATAATTTGAGCTTAGAATTAACATCTTCTAATAATCTTAGACAAAAACCTGAGTCTGTTTTGCTTTGGTTTGTAAATTAGCTCATGATTAAAGTGTCTCTTCAGCCCGGGCGCCATTGTCTTCGCAGGCCCTGTGCGCTGAATGGTGCCTGACCCAAACGCCCTTGGCGCTCAAGTACAAGATTGGAGAACGCAAGGGAACGGTTATTATAAAGTGAAGCCCTCGTAGTTTTGCTGCAAAAATCAATGAACTTTTCAAGTGATTTTATCATGCTTTGCAGCTGTTCTGAAGCCTCTTGAGTGGCTCGGCACACTGTGCGCCCCGGTTGCCTAAAGAGCCTTGTTCATCTGGTCTCCTCATCCTCCTGAGGAGCAGCTGGTGCTGCCCTGGCTGGAGAGCTAAGTTGCTAGAGAGAGGAACCCCAGAGGCTCTCCATTGGCTCCTTTCATTGCATGATGTTGGCGGCAGCTCTGAGTTCCCCCTGGATGACTCAAGAGAGAAGCTTGCATCTTCCCATGGGCACCAAAACCCTATGCCTGCCGAGGAAAGTAGAGCTGGCTAAGGCGGGCCTTTGTGTCAGAGTGGTAGGAAGTGGAGGCTCATGGACACAGGAAGGCAACCTGCAAGGGGCGCTGCATTTAGTGGGGCTCTTGAGAGGACCAGACCCATGGGGGCAGTGGGGATAGGGAGGGAGAGAGTGAAAGAGAGATAAAGGAGGATTCATTAGGGCGCCCTGCATTCCTGGTACACACTGCAGGGGCCGTGAAGCTGGGTGCCTCAGCAGAGCCAGCCTGGTGCTGAAGGCCTGGGAGACTGTGGGAAAGTCACCAGTCTTCAGTCCCCATTGGAATCCAAGGAAGCTGCCCTGTGAGGATGCTGAAGTGTGGCCACAGCGGGCGGCCGTGGTGCTCAAGAACACAGGCAAGCATGCAGAACTGACTGGCCTTTTTCTTTCTGGGCTAGAGGGTGCCACACAGTCTGGGTGACCATCCTCCTCCTTGAGTTAATCCTTGCTAGAAAAACCTTCAGAGACCGGCTCAGAGGCCAGCTGCTTGCTGATCCCAGATCTAATCAAGCTGCCAATCAAGGTCAGACACGACAAGACCCAACACGCAGGCCATAAGATTAATGTCCAGCAGACGCTCGGTCTCCAACCCATGCACCGGCCCCCACTTCTTGAGAGCTCAGAGAGCAGCCTGCCTGCCAGGGAGTTGGCCTGCTGTGAGGAGGGGCAGGAGATGAGGGGAAATGGGCTCCTCTACACAATCCTCCCCAGAGCTGAGAACACCAAGGAAGCAGAAAAGAAAACTAAGTCAAGACAGGAACGTTCACTTCTCCTATTTGTTTCATTTTCTCATATTCCCCCGAGAAGCCAGGTGACCCACATAAAATGCTGAGGCTTCAGATATATTGGGTTTACTTAAAATGACTCTAAAATGGGCCTATTTCATAAGATTATATAACACTATATTTAGTTCTAGGCTGAATTAGTGAAAGAGGCAGAAACATGGCCGCTGCTCTCTCGACACCGAGTGGTTCCAAATTCAGTGGACTCTTCACCCTCAACAGAAGAATCAGACATGAGGAGTCAGATCTGGCCCGTGACCAAGTGGCCTGCTGAGTGCGGACAAGATACAAATATTCTCCACTAACTCGTTCTAGGCGGTCACTATCAGCAACTGGCTAATGGGCACGTGTTTCTACGCCTCTCCTTCACAGAGCTTCTGTCTCTGAGTCCCATGAAAAACATCCCTGGAGTAAGTGGGAGGAGGGGACCTCTCCCCCTCCCCCCCCACCACCGCTTCGACTCAGCACAAAGGTAGGTGGCATCATCGCAGGTAGATCTAGGACTTTCCTGGAGCATCTGAAGTCCAGCAGAATTTGGTAGAGCTGGGGCTGTGCAAGGATTCAGTTTTCATTCTCCCTGGTGCTGCTGACACCAGCCAGTGAAGGAAAGGTCTTTCATTATAGCCAGACTCAATGGACATTACAAACTCAGCCATAGCCACCAATTTAACTCATCTGTAGTCTCTGAGAAGCACAAAGGAAAATCAGAAAGCTGTCAGGGACTGGTCAGCCGCTTAGGGAAAAGGTTGACCACAGCCATAATAAACATGCATTGAGTTCCTTCTGTGTACCTCTTGACAGCCTAACTGCTCCTTCCGGGAAGTCGCTTGTCACTTAATCCTGGCAACCCACCGTTCAGGCTGGTACAAGCACAAGCTGGGTTTTGCTCCTATCTGTCCCACTAAATGGAGGACCCTGGACAAAAGGACAGGCCTCCAGGGAAGAGAGGAATGAGGACATGGGTGTGGTGTACATGAAAACCAGATCTAACCAACATCTGGGAAGCATCTCTAAAGAGTGAAAAGCAGTTTCTGATGGACTTTGTATCTGCCCACTGAATCCTGGCCTGTGCACCACAGGCCCAAAGACAGGTGGCTTTGGCTGGGAGTGGCAGGGCAAGGGGGGGATAAAATAAATTCTTTCTTGCTTAAAGGTCCACTGGAGTCCTAACGTCCAATGAAATCTTTAAACATAGATCCTTTAAGCGGGTAATTGAGGGTAAGTGAGGCCTTAAGATAGAATGCAGATCCAACAGGGTGGACAGGCAAAGCCACCTGGCGTGCACACACACAGGGTGAGACTTTGAGAGGGCAGAGGACCACCTGCTAGCTGAAGAGAGAGACCTTGAGAGGAAACAAAGCTGCCCACACTCTGACCTTGAACTTTTAGCCTCTAGACTTAGAGAAAAGCAACATCTGTTGCTTGAGTCACTCAGCCTGTCCCATTTTGTTATGGCGGCCACAGCAAGTAGAGTTGGCGAAGCACTGAAAGGCAAGAAGAAGCAATGGCACCTGTCTGCATGGCACAAGGATGGTGCATGGGTCACAGAGCCTGAAGGATCTGCCTTGGCAGCAGAGGTAGCGCTCCACTTCTTTGCAGAAATTCTGACCTCAAGGCACACAGCAAAGATGCTGTGAGGAAAGCCTCACAGAGAGAGAAGACAGACGACAAAGGACATCTGTGATGGTTTATATAAGGAAACTGCATCTAGTGCTGTCCAATCACCAAGACTTCCCAAGTTGGGGCCACTGGGATTTCTATAGAGAGCCTCAGCCCAAAACACAGCAGCAATGAACCCTGGGGGTCAGGGACAAAAAAAATCAATACACGCACTGCCTTTGAAAACTCAAGATGTTCTATGAAAGCTTTGAGCAAGGACAAGAAAAAAAATAGGGCTCCTTTCGCTCTGGAGATTTTTTTTTTTCCTTTAAAAAAAAAAAGAAAGAAAAGAAAAGAAAGAGCAGATTGCCTGCGCGCTCCAAGAGACGGTGACTGAAAAGTCTTATTCCGTATGTGAAGGATCAGAGGGAACCTTGAAACTCTGGGATCCTAAAGCGATTACAAAGCATCTCAAGAAGTGGGACTCACATCCTGGTGTCCTGGCTTGCACCGATGTCAGGGTGGCACAGAGCACCCCACCGGGGCCGGAATGGTGCCTTTGAAGGGAACAGTTGCATCTGCGATGGAGACCCACCCAGGTCCCCAAACCCAGCAACGCAAGAAATAAAACAAAATAGCATGTAAAAGTCAAACAAGATCCACGCCTCTTGGAGCTCTGACCTAATTTCAAAAGACACTTGCATCTCAGAACTTAGAAACAAACTCCCAGTGTCCGCCTCTCAAGACTTGGCTTCTGAGCCCAGGAGCCTGGCCTCTCAGACACTCCCTGCTACAAGAGTTCTTCTTTATTTTCATTAAAGATGAAATATTTTTAAAGCACAACATAGGTGAACTTGTTAAAACATACAGTGAAAATATGACACATTACTGTTCCCTTTTTTATCACTAGATTCAAAAGATGTGAATGAGCTCTGTCAGCTGTTACAGGGCATGTGAAATGCAAGCTCCCTGTGTCCACTATTAACTTCTTGAGGACTGGTCAGAAGCAGGTACACTAGGTGTGCAGACTGTGTTCGCTGAGTCCTCGTGTGGGAGCCATTGTCATCACACCAGGACAGACTGGCCCACCCGAGGAAGCAGTTCTTCGCAAGTGACCCTAGAGAACCTTCTTGCTTGAAGAAGAGAAACAGCTTCCAAAAGTTGTCATCTGGCCTCCATATGTATGCCAACATGTGCACACACACTAAAATTTTTAAAAATTAACATTAACTATGAGAAAAAGAATGTAATACCCAGTTAATAATTTTCCTATTGGGTATTGTGAGGGTTGGTGTTCCTTGTCAACGTGACAGGATGTAGAAACACCGGGGTTTAACCGATATGGGCAACCCATCTGAACTGTGGGTGGGTCCATTCCCTGGGCAGGGGGCCCTGCCCTGTATAAAATGGAGCACAGGAGCTGAGCGCAAGCGAGCATTCTGCACTTTGTTCATGACTGTGGGTGTCATGTGACCTCAAGCTTCTGCCATCTTGACTTCTCCATCATGGTGGACTGAACCCAGGATGCTTTTGCTGGAATATTTTGTCACAGTGAAAAATAAATTAAGACAGCTATTTTTGTTTGGTGCCGACCAGATTGAGACCAGAGTCTCAATTTATAATGCAGGCTATCCTGGAGCTCACTATGTAGTCTAGGCTAGCCTCAGACTGGCAGGGATGCTCTTGTCTCAGCTTCCCAAGTGCTGGGACTACAGGTGTGAGGCACTGCAGCTGTCTTGATTTTCAGTGAGGGTTATCCTCATGGGTGCTGTGCAAGCCTGTAGTCCAGCTACTTAGAACTAAGAGGCAGTAGGTTCACAAGTTCAAGGCCAACCTGGGATACAGAATGAATTCAAAGCCAGCCTGGGCAACTTAGGGAGATCATCTATCAAAATAAAAAGAAACTCAGGGCCACTGAGGCAGGCAGTAACGTTGAAGGCACCCAGGTCCGATCCTCAGTATTTTAAAAGAAGAAAGAAAAAGGAAGCACCCACAATAGCGTAGATGGCCTCACCCCCGTCCATTACAGTTCTAAGAAAAGAAAAGGTTCTGCAAAGAATTAGCATGCCTTAAAGTTTCAGGGGAAATTCCTACTTAAGATTCCAGACCCAACAGAGTTTGAACTGTCACCACCAGGCTCTGCCCTCTCTCTCTCTCTCTCTCTCTCTCTCTCTCTCTCTCTCTCTCTCTCTCTCTCTCTCTCTCTCCTCTCTCCTCTCTCTCCTCTCTCCTCTCCTCAGCTCTCTCTCCTCCTCTCTCCCCTCTCTCTCTCTCTCTCTCTCTCTCTCTCTCTCTCTCTCTCATGGACAGCCTTGATAGCACTTACCTAACACCTGATGGCTGAGAGTGAACCTAGCAAACATCTCACAGCCAGTATGTCACAGAGCTCAGCCTGGTGCTCAGTGTGTGGATTTGAATCTCATGTTTTCAACCACTCTGGGCACGTTGAGTTCCCAGAGAGAAGAGAATGGGCCATGAAGAGCTCCCACTCAAAGCCCCTGAGGCTGTGCGAGGGTGTGCAGCCAGTTGCAGGTGAGGTTTGACAGTCTAATTGCAGGAAGAGGGATCTATTGTGGGAGAGAGGATTCTGGGTCATTCAGGAGACTCAAGCCAGTGCCTGGCCTGAGCATTAAGAGCCCTGTAGATGTGGGTGAGGGGAATCTGGGTGGGGAGGGGAGTTACTGTGCTCTTGAGGCAGTAGCTCATCTGTAAGGAGTAAAATGTGCCATAGAGCCAGCATCCACACAGCAGTGTGGACAGAATCCAGTTTTTTCCATGTCTATCATGCGCCAGAAGGAGTTCTGCTGGGATCCGGGGCTCAGCTTCTTACGGGGCTCAGCTTCTTAAACTACAGGATGTGGTCCAGGTGGGTGTGGGAGTCGGGGAGAAAAAAAAAAGATTTACCACAGTGAAATGTTTCCGATTTGCAACAACCAAACTTGAATTCAAACTCAAACATGCGATGAATGAGGCCTTCCATGAAACATCAGCCATGTTGCACCAGGCAACTTCACTGCAGCCTCGGTGTCAAGCACGCAATGGGGCACGTCGCACGGAGCATGCTGTCATGCCGCACAGTGCGAAGACACACTACCCAGAAGCCCTCTGCTTAGACCTGACACTCAGCAGGCATTCCACAGACCGCAGTGTTTCCAGTCTACAGAGTTTCTCCTGTCCTCATAGCTCATTGCAGAGACCAGACGGGTCACACTTCTCACTGTCATTACGCAGCAGGTGAACATCAGCTCAATCAACAGCAGTCTTCTGGTTGTACTGTTACAGTGCTCGGTTTCAGGCACTGCTGCTTGAGTTACTTGATGACTTGAGTTTCCTCACACACCACTCGGGGGACTTTGGCTTAGACTATCCAACAACTTTCAAAATGGGCCTAAACATCCCTCTGCTGTTCTATTCAATGTATTTATATAAGAGGAAAGTCTCAGCATGGAAAATTATAAGACAAAAAACATCAACCAACTCTGGAGAACGCTGATGATGCTCTAAGCTGTTCAAATATTCAGCCAAGATCTTTTTTTTAATGTAAAAAATCAAAGAGACACACCCATCTTATTAGCATGCAGATTTGCATTTATCCTTAATAACCCTCGAAATATATATATATATATCAAATAATTGTTTTTAAATAAATTTCCTTATGATTTATTATCAGTAAATATTTGGCTTATATGTTTTATACACTTTTATAACCAGGATTGCATTAAAATATCTCAGGACACAAAGGTCCACACTTTAGTAGGTTCAAGAATTCCTAATTTGCAGTACCACTGGTTGGTTTGGGGACCTGTACTATAAAATACAAAAATATATCTGCTTGGCCCTTGACCAACCTTAGTGTGCTCTGAAAAAATAATCAGCCCATCTTTATGTCATTCTATGTCCTCTATTGTCTGCTAAGGGGCCTTTTTACTTGATCAGACAGGCACCTGCCTAGCACAAAGTAGGAAGTCAAACACTGTATGTCTGTGGCTCGAGTAAACAACCAGTAGAGTGCATGAATGAATGAATGAATGAATGAATGAGTAAACAACCAGTAGAGTGCATGAGTGAATGAATGAATGAATGAATGAGTAAACAACCAGTAGAGTGCATGAATGAATGAATGAATGAATGAGTAAACAACCAGTAGAGTGCATGAATGAATGAATGAATGAATGAGTAAACAACCAGTAGAGTGCATGAATGAATGAATGAATGAATGAGTAAACAACCAGTAGAGTGCATGAGTGAATGAATGAATGAGTAAACAACCAGTGGAGTGCATGAGTGAATGAATGAATGAATGAATGAGTAAACAAGCAGTGGAGTGCATGAGTGAATGAGTAAAGAAGCAGTAGAGCTGAAGACAATTGTACTCAAATTATACAAGTGTAAGAAAAATCATCCCATAGATGTGTTCAGGGTTTGTATATTACACTTCAACAATCCCAGGCAGAAAATGATCTGGGGAGAAAAGAAAACTGGGGGCTATGGGTAAAAGCCTGCCTAGATGCACATGCAAGGAAATCTCTTACTCCTTCCCTTGGCTGCCATGAGGACCCCAAAGGGGACAGAGGAGGTGCAGTGGTAGCCAGATTCTGGGATGGAAGTGCTGCTGGCCCCTGAAGCCCAGGCTCCAAAGTTTGGACTGGTGCTTGTTTAAACAGCATGATCCTATCCCAAAGATTCCAAGAGGCAGTGCGGCGTGGGAGATAAGGCTCGGGTTTGGAAGCTGAAGACCTGGACCATGCGTGTGGTACCCGGTGCCCGCCAAGGGTGGGAGGAGACACGGAGGTGGACGGCCCAGCATCCTCAGAGCATGAGGCTTCTCCGGCTGTGGGCTGGAGATAACACCTCCCACTAGGAAAGGCTTGGGGAGGCTTTGTGCACAGTGAATAGGAAGGGCACCCGGAGCCAGACAGGGACTCTTAGCCTGCAGGCTGCTGTGGAACTCTGCCTTCTGTCTCTTGTCAATTTCCAGCCCCCTCCCCCCAGGAGAAGGCATGAACCACAATAGCCAGGGTGTGACCTCCGGAAGAACTTTGGATTCCCGTTTTGTTGTGTTATGTGTCCCCCAGTGAAGTGTAGGCTAAGCGGTCCCATCTCCTTCCAAGCTGTCCCTCTTGAGATGCAGCCAGCTTGGCCCTGCTGTGTGCTTGCTGTATTCTAAGTCTGATGCCTTCCCTGTGGTCCAGACTGCCTGGATTTCATCAGCAACCCTCCGTGAGTGATTTCTCCCAGCCAGTGGAAATCTCAGAAGGTGATAATAGCGGTTTCATTTTTTAAAAAATGTGTAGGATGAGGCAGGGGTTGGAATGGTCAGACTCGGGAGTAACGCCCAGGACTCAGGTACCTGGAGCTTGGAGGAGTTTGTCCCGGAACTGGGTGTGTCTTCTTCAAGTGCACTACCCACACCACGCCTCAAGGGTAGGCAGGACGTTGGCTCCTACCCTGGCAACAGCTTCTTAGAGGGAGATTCCCACTACCCCACCCCTCAGTGACCACACTCACCTTACCTCAGAGCAGTGCTGCAGGAGACCAAGAGGCCTGGTGCCTCGCTATAGCTGCGACGCTAAAGATAGAACCCAGGGCCTCACACGCGCTCGACCCCTGAGCCCCACGTCATCACAGCAGGTGTGACCTTTTCCAGCACGTGGTTTTTAACCTTGCAGAGTGACTTTCTCTTTTCTGTGCCTCACTTCTCCCCTTTACAAAACAGCAAGATCTGACACGATGAGGAGCAAAGCCACTGTAGATGTGACACAGCAAACCACTACCAACCATCAGCTGCGTACCAGACACTGTTTCCAGGGGTATATATTTGGGCTACATCAGATGATGAAATGAAAATGTATCATCCTAATTCATACTTTCAACCTCACATGAGGGAAAGAATGTCACAACAAAACGTGATGCCTGAATGTCATTTGTCCCAAACAGAAAAAGCACAGCAGCCATGCCACTCCTCAGTGTTAGGCCAGACGTAGCTAAACGGGCAACAAGAAATCCTCCTAAGAAGGAGCAATCCCTGCTTCCTTGACCATCTTCTTAAGGAGATTAAAGACCTCTTCCTGTCCTGCAATAAGCAATAATTTCAGAGTCACTTTTGGCTTTCTACTTGTTAATCAGAGGCAGCCAAGCCTTGCTCCCCGGGAAGTGTCCTCTCTGGGACTGGAAAGTGATATCCCTCCACTTCAAGGATGTCCATCTTACAGCTAGTCCCAGTGAGTGGCTTATTCACACATTCAGGAAGCCTTGCTGAGGGCCTTATGCATGTACCTGTCAGGGGACAGGGCACTGAGATCATAGTCTTTAGTCAATAGATGTGGCATCAAAGCACACTGTGCAGTTAGATTCATTGATAAAAATCCTCTTTCCATTTTTTTCCTACCCAACCTGTTCTGCAGCGTGACATCCCCAGAACCTACACCTGCCTGTTGGTCTCTGTCCCTTGGGAAAATGGACATGGACAGACATGCACAGTGGAAGAAGTGACATACACAAGCCAAGGAGCAGTGAGGTTTGCTGGGAGATGCCCCAGATCCAGGGAATGGTGTGAGCATTCTCTGCCAGGCTCCGGATCACACACTGCTGTTGCTGGAGCCACTCATCGATGGTGCTTTCAGTTAATACAACTCCCAGAGCCTAGGAATGGAAGAAAAGCCCAGCCTCGTCTCCCCAGCTCACCTCCACCTGACCCAACCCCACTCAATCTCCCAGGCAAGGGGAGGAGAACTTGGTTTTACTTTCCTTCATTTCATATGAAGAAATTTAAGTTTAGATTACCACAAAGGCTGTCGCTTTCATCTCAGGTGGACTGGAAATCCAGATTCACCATCCCACCTGAAAATGACCCCAAAGAACAAAAGTATGGAGCCATGGCTTCTACAGCGGAGACCAAGGAGCAAACAGGACCCCTGGGACATAGACACAAGCCAGGTGAAGCTGTGATTGCCTCAGTGTAATCCTCTGAGAGTTCCTGGGGTAAAGTGCAGGGACAAGAACTTGGGCTGAGCCTGGGGGTTGAGATAAAATTTAGAGATAAGACTGACAACTAAACCAGGGGACAGATGCAGGACAGCCATCCTGGTCTATAAAGCAAAGGACCAGCAAGGGCTGCAAAGTGAGGCACTGTCCAGATAGATAGATAGATAGATAGATAGATAGATAGATAGATAGATAGATAGATAGGGAAATCCTAATGACTAAAACCCACCAAACCATCTGAGGTAACTTTTCCAGTTCTTAGAAGAAAGCCCTAGAATATTCACAGGAGTATAAAACATTCTCATACCCAATGAAGCAAAATGTATAGTTTCTCACCTAAAATGAGAATGGCCAGCCTTCGCCAGGTATCGTAGCATCTCCTGCAATGTCAGCACACAGGAGGGAGAAGTAGAAGGATCATGGGTTCAAAGCCACCCTGAGCTGTCTGTGTAGGAAGACTACTTCAGCAAACAAAACAGTGATAAGAAAGCAACAGAGAGCGAGATAAAGCATTAGCAATGAAGATGAAAATAACCCGTAACTGGAACAGATGTTACAGTTATCAAAGGACATTAAAACAGCTATTACAATGATATGTCAATCCTGCGAAAAAGTAAGTCAGGGGCGAACAATGAGCAGACAAACTTCCAGAAAGAAAATTATAAGATGGAAAAGTATAGTGAGTAAAATTAACAGGAGTACAAGCAGTTCAGAAGAAAAATAGATGAGCTTGGAGACGTTAAAACAGTTATCCAAAATGAAACATGGTGCTGGAGACACTTTTCTGTTGCTGAAATAAAACTTCCTGACCGAAGGCAAAACAGGGGAGGAACGGGTTCACTGGCTTGCAGGTACAGCAACAAACCGTCACTGAGAGAAGTCAGGGCAGGAACTGGAGGCAGGCGTGTGGAGAAACGCTGCGTGCTGGCTTGCTCTCTAGCTTGCCTAACTACCCAGGACCTTCTACCAAACAAATAGGGTCACGGGGTCAGCAATGAGTAGCCAAGAGAGTCCCTCACAGACACGCCCACGGGCCAAGCTGATCCCGGCAAGTCTGTCCTGGACAAGATTCTGCTATACAGAAGCCAAAGGTGAGAGAGTCTCAAGCAGAGGCACCCATTCAGTCCCAGGCTTTCCGGCTCCCACCCTGTCATGTCAATCAAAGGGTCTCATCCCTAGAAAAGAAGAAGAGTGTTTGACTTGAGCTGCTCCTGGTTTTACACCTAATTTGACTGGAACATTCCTACCTTCCCCCACTTCACCTCTTAGCGTAAGATGAGGCAAGCGACAGATTCAGAGAGAGGAGCAGTTATGAAACAGACCCCTCATCGAGGTACTGCTGTCATCTGGGCCACACAAAGCACCGTCCCTTGTAAGTGTTCTTACTGAATTAGCACCATTTAGCGCTCACGTGTGGCCTGGGGAGATGTAAACTCTATCAACGAGAACTGGGAAATGACTCCGGAGAACCTCTGAGCTCCGTGGGCTGCCGCTTAGCGCTGTGCTTCTACCAGAGATAATGACGTGGTTTACAATTTACGACAAGGCTTGGGGGATGCGGAGCCAAATGTTTTGACTTAAAATACCAGGAGCAGATGGGGGTAAAATACCAACTAGACCTCACCCAGATGCAGAGGGTGTTACACACAGTCCCCCTGCCGAAAGGCATCCATCACACCAACAACTCACAGACAGAAACACAAGAGCCGCACATGGGTGATCCGCATGACAGAGTCAGCTCCCTGTGTCAGGTTATGAAGACGTATGTGTGCTGTTTCTGTCTGGGTATGCTCTATTTTGTTGTTGTTTGTTTGTTTGTTTGTTTGTTTTTGCTTTTTGAGACAGTTGCTCTCTATTATGTATCCCCGGCTGTCCTGAAACTCCTATGTAGACCAGAATGGCCTCAGACTAACAGAGATCCACCTGCCTCTACTGCTTGAGTGTTGGAATTAAAGATTTTTTAAAATTAATTTTAACCAAGTGCATGTGCTTGTGAGCACGTGTGTATGCACGTACATGCGTGTGTGGGTGTATGCGTGTGTATGCGTGTGTATGTAGGTAAGTAGGTAGACATGTGGGTATCAATGGAGGTGCCCTCAGAGGCCAGAGGCATTGGATCTCCCTGGAGATGGAGTTACAGGCAGTTGTGAATTGTTTGGTGTGGGTGCTGAGAACGGAACATGAGTTTAGTATTGCTGGTGCAGTACAGTGTTCTGAACCACCGGGCCATCTCTCCAGCCATCGTAGTTGCTTTCTCTTTGGGGAGATCTATCTCATAACAAAATGATAAAGTTACCACACAACTCCAAAGGAACTAAATCGAAGAGCCATCTCCCACTGTGCCCCACCCGTCAGTCCTACCCAGTGCATCCCAGGACCGAATATTCAGACTGGTAAAACTCATGATTTACCATAAAGATACTAGAGCTAGTCAGTGTGTGTGTGTGTGTGTGTGTGTGAGAGAGAGAGAGAGAGAGAGAGAGAGAGAGAGAGAGAGAGAGAGAGAGAGAGAATGTGTTTATATGTATGCCTGAGGGGGTTATCTATGTGTGTGAGAATTTATATGTGTTTTTGTTTGTGTTTATATTTTTGTGAGAATTTACATGTGTGTGAGTTTACCTGTGTATTTTTGTTTGTGTGTGAGAGAACATTTGTATGTGTTTTTGTTTATATGTGTTTGTATATGTTTATATGTGTTTGTGAGAGAGTTTACATATGTGTGAGTTTACCTTTGTGGTTTTGTTTGTCTGTGCTTAGTGTGTGTATGTTTGAGGGGAGAGACAGATTAAACAGACAGACAGAGACAGAAACAGAAAGACAGACAGACAGACAGAGCGAATCAGTGATGTCGGTCTTAGGACCAGTCACCCACATCCTTAGAGACAGAGCCTCTCGCTGGCCTGGAGCTCAACAGTTAGTCTGCATCGGCCCAAGGACCTGCCTGTTGCTATATTCCCAGCACTGGGGCGACAGCCACACTACTATATCTGTCATTTTCCTCCTGAACTCTGGGGATCTCCCCAATCCTAGACCTGAATTCTTAACTTCCTCCAGGTGGCTCCAAAACATCTGGCAAGCCTCTGCCCTCACCAAGGCCTTCATTTTCTCCTCAGGAACCCAAGTGTAAGACACAGATGCCTCCGAGGCTCACCAGGCCCTAAGTACCCTAGGCTTTGTCCAGCCTCAACTAACCTATAACCAAGATTTCTATCTTTCCCAGATCATTGGCCTCAAAATAATTATTTCCATTTAGGAAGTTTCACTCTTGTAGCTCCCGCAGAACCCCAGCTTCTGTAGCAGATGGCGATGGCTATAAAAGCAATAAAGAAATTAAGTAAGCTCAAAGACAGTAAGTAAGAGAGAAAAGCAAGATTGGCCAGAGATAAACTGTGACATAATCTGCTTATCGTCAATTGCAAGTTGGCTGCATTTCCCATCATCTGGGTCTTAGTGTGCTGCTCGGAGGAGTAAACGCCAGGGAAACGGAGCGATCACAGTGGGCAGGCGCAGTGGCACGGAGTGGACACCCTCCCATTGCGCCAATGGGGACTCAACTGCTACTTAGCGCTGTTTATGGAGCCTGCTCTGGGGCCAGTGTTTTCTCAGCTCCGTGGTTAGCATGGAGACAGGACTCAGATTCTCAAGGGAGTCATGAAAGACCCGCATCAAGTCAGGTAAAAGGTAGTGTCAGAAATCGCTGCCGCCGCCGCCGCCACGGGAAGTTGGGTGTGGTGACGCACGCCTGTAATCCCAGCACTCGTGGAGGCAGAAGCAGATGAATCTCTGTGAGTTCGAGGCCAATCTGGTCTACAAAGTGAGTCCTGAACAGCTAAGGCTACACAGAGAAACCCTGTCTCAGAAAAAAAAAAAAAAAGTGCTGGTGGGATTGCCTGGCTCCACAAAGGTCAGGGACTGTCTGGTGTGTTCTCTTCTCATCCTGAGCGGGGACCTGAAAACTCACTTAGCTTTTCATCTAGCTGGCTTGGCAGAGTGGCCCACACACAAAGGGGAGGAGGCGGGTTCTTCTGCTTTTCATGAGAGGAGGTGACAGAGAACTCATATCAGGAAGGACGCTCTGCGGGCACTCGAGGGACTTGGAAATCATCCAGAAAAGAGTCAGGAAGTCCAGGTGTGCCCCTAACAACAGACTCACCAAAGCTGTCTGGACCAATGGAACAAGGTCTGCCCTGAGCACATCCTAATGAGCATGCGCAGTCGCTGCACACTCTCGCTCACTGGTGCCCTGTGCACCCATCTCCATGGGGACAGTCAGCAAAGACTTGAGTGAGGACTAACTGAAAAGACATGGGAAAGGGAAGGAAGGGAAGGAGAGGGCGGAAGCTTGTTAGCGCTGGGGACTGGCTACCCTTGAAGACATATTTTTAAAAGGTATGGGAGGGTTGAGGCTAGAGTGAAAGTGGCTGCCTTGTGATCTGATCGTGAAGAGCTGAGCTCAGTCGCCAGCTCTCGGGGACACACTCTCACAGTCCCAGTGCCGGCAGCGGGATATGGGTGCCTGAGGGTCTCCAGTCAGCAACTTAGACTATCTGGTAAGTCCCAGGCCGATGAAGGGCCCTGTCCCAGGAAAAACAAAACAAAACAAAACAAAAACACCTGCACACACATACACAAATTCAAAATAAATAGATATATAATAAATAAATAAAGGAGGAGACTGTAGGTCTGGGACATGAGGACACAGAGTTCTATTGTGGGTGTGGCTGAAGGCACCTGAATAATAAGTGTCAAACTCTGGAAGTTGTTTGAAACGTGTAAATTTTGTCTCTAGCCTTAACCCTAAATATAGGGAGATTAAATCATACACCTTTGTTAGAGTAATCATTGAAGCTGTGTAACTAATTGGTGAACATTAGATGAAATATTGTTAGAAAATTGCTTGTCATGGTGGTATCTGCCATCCTAGCACCCAGGGGTCTGAGAACCAGCTTGGGCTAGAGGGGCCAAAAACTCAGCCCTTCACCTTGAGTCGGGATAGCATCTTTCTACCGCATCCGACCCAGAGGATGCTGGAGGGACTCAGTGTTCCCAACTGTTGGGGTAAGAAAAGGAAGTTATCATGGAGTCTAACAAATGATGTCCCACCCCTAGAAATAAAGATGAGAAGGCGTCCACAAGCATGCCTTTGAACTTCCGAGCAGCCGGTGCAGTGAGAGATGAGCAGATATGAACACAGGCTGTATATATGGTTTGGGGGAAACAAGCACCCTAAGAGGTCTTTGCGCAGGACTCCAAGGACGTGCTGTCAGCACCTTCCACAAGTTGCCAAAACTTCAAAACTTACCTACAGCTGTCTAGGTCCCCAGCTAGCATGGGTCAGCAAAATTCATCCAATGGCGTGTTACAAGACTGTTTTTTTTTTTTTTTAAGTTAGCATACCAATCAGTGGGTCTTAGCACAGTGCCTTCCCATGTGTGCGCCATTATTCGGTGATGTCAGTTATCCCCCTCACCTGCTCTCCCCCAGGGCCCCTGCTGCTTTTGTACCACTTTATAAATAGTTTCCTCAATAAAAAGATCTGCCAGGATTGGCGATATGAACCTATAGTCCCAGGCAAAGACAGAAGGATCAACAGTCCAGACACTCTGGGATTCATAGAGCCCATTTCTCTAAAACACAAAAGAGCCTGGGGGCGGGACGCATAATGAGGCAGAGAAGAGGGAAGGGAGAAGAAGAGAAAGGAAGGAAGGGAGAAGAGGGGGGAGGGGAGGGGGGAGGGGAGGGAAGATGATGACTGGAAAAGAGGGGATGTTGAAAACCATAACACGGCCTACCATAACACAACAGCCTTTGGCTAAAGTATGTTTAAAAAATATGCCTAAGCTATGAGTTTGCTTCCTGCCTATACCATGAGAATTCCTTGTCAGCTTGATAGAGGAATTAGCAAAGGCAGGTGAGTCTTGGGACCTTGTCTCTTATTCACATAAGAACAAAATTATTTTTTATTTACTACTAAGAGTTCTATAAAACAGGAGCTAGGCGCACATGCAAAGTAACTATTGGGCCTCTCACCAGAATGTCATGTAGTTGGGCTTTACTTTTTTACATTTTTATAGACAATGGAGTAAATATGTCTACTTCTGTTCCCAACCTAATAATTTATTATTAAATGTGAGGTCCTTTGAACCATCAAAATTGAACTTTTGCTATGAAGAATAAATAAACAGAAGTAACCATCACCACTTTGCTAGCCTATGCTCACCTATCTCACAGGTAGCAGCTATAGGCTAAATGAAGCAACCACACATTATAAACTCAGGACCCCATCAGCCAGTGTGCTCACCTGAAAGGGAAAAT
This sequence comes from Acomys russatus, assembly GCF_903995435.1. Taxonomy (NCBI): domain Eukaryota; kingdom Metazoa; phylum Chordata; class Mammalia; order Rodentia; family Muridae; genus Acomys; species Acomys russatus. Next base: position 84,605,898 of record NC_067142.1, read on the forward strand.
GCACTGGGCATTAGAATCCCAGTGGGTTAAATGTTTCCATTAGAACTCTTTGCTCAAGCAAGATTGTTACTGAGAACATACACATGATGGTCAGGCTGACCTAAGAAAGCGGGGAACTTCCAAGATGAGCACTGGGTCTCTATGAAGGTCAGGCTCTCTCAAACCATCCACGTGTTTATGCCCCTGTCCAAGATGGCAGGGTCAGAACCAGTTGTGTTTAGAGAGCAGAAAAGCCCTGAAGAGGCAAACTGAACAAAAAGGCTCCAGTGGGCTGTGCAGCTCAGTTGGTAGAGCATTGACCAACATGCGTGAAACCCAGGGTCCCATACCAAGCACCACATAAAACCAGGCCTGGTGCGCATGCTGATAATACCAGTGCTTGGGGAGTAGGGGTCAACGGATCAGAAGTTCAAGGTCATCCTCAGGTACTAAGCAAGTTTTCAGCTAGCCTGGAATACAGGAAATCGTGCCTCAAATAAACAAACAAAAACCAATGACGAGTTAGGAAGGCCATCACCCAGTCAGGATGTTCACTCCTGCTGGTATCACAGAGTGCTATGCCACAGAAGAGGGAAGAGAGAAGTCAACCTGTGCTTTGAGTGATGTTTGTTCTGCCTTGAGAACACCCACACTGCGAGCATTTCTCCTCCAACCCAAGCACATCTTCAGAGACCTCCTCCTTGCTCTCACAGGTCACCACACTTCCGTGTCTACCACAGCCACCACCAACTCTACAGCAGCAGCCATGGTGATCCTGAACCGCCCCCCCCCCCCCCCACCAAGATGGCAACTCATTAAAGACAACTCGTGAACAGCATCCGGGGGCAGGTTGGCATGCCTGCATGGCCCCTACCCCGCATTGTGCGACCACCTTGGCATCGAAATGGTTAGAGACCATCTCCATCCACACCGCCTCCTCTCGCTGTGGTGGAGAGCCCTTGAGAATGTTATTAGCTGGGTGTGCGCCTTGCCGTTTTTCCACACGAGGCAGATGGGTAATTACGAAGCTAATAGTCTGATTGAGAGAAATCAGATGCAGTGGTTTGCCCAATTAGATGATACATTAGCTTCCTTCTTTGTAAGCAGCTAATGTGTGAAGCAAAGTGGTATTTTCGAGGGTCAGAATCCTTAAACAAGTGCCGAGTTGCAGATTATTGTATCTGTCTTTTTTTTTCTAATGGAGGAAAAGTGCTAAGTCTTCATTACTAAAAGCATAGAAAATGCAAATCAGGCCCAGAAACAAAAGAGAGAAGGGACAGGCGAGAATATTCGTGTCCGATGTGTCAACCTACAACATCAATTACATTGAAATGCAGTGCGTGGCAGCCTAATCAAGGAGAGTGTAATTGTAATAATTGCGTGCTTTTGTCGGAGAGCCGCTGCTGTTGTTATTTGTCAACCATTTGTTCCTCCTATTGTTAAGGGGGGGGAAAGACTTTTTTTTTTAATGTAACTGAGAGATTGTGTAGGTAATGGGTGGGCAGGCAGGCGGCCGTCCTCAGAATGCGGATAAGGGGGCCCTTCCTCCCTACATGGACAGCTCCTCCGCAGCCCTGGTGAGCTGGAGGCACAGCCAAGAGAGCTGGAGGCAGCCAAGGATAAGGTGGCCAGCCATGATGGGTGGGTTTCAGCCTCATCCAGGTCCTGATGTCCTGAGGCCAAGATGAGCTGAGTGAGAAGCCTGCGAGGGAGGAGCCTCACGCTACCTCTCCTTTGCAAATGGAGGAGTAAGGAGACACGAGATGCCACGCTGACCTCTCCACCCCACCCTTCCTTTTCTTCTTGACACTTGAGCCAAATAAGAGATTTTTAATTTCATAGGTGATCCTAGCCTGCAAGTCACCCATGGGAAACTGTGAAGGAAATACCGAGTCAAAGAACAAGACGGAATACATGAGAGTGGACCCACCGGCCAGACCATCTGTCACTGCCTGGATACTGAGCCTCTCCATGGCCTCACTGTCCCCTCACACGGCAGAAGTGACAGCCATCCTGACCAGTGTTATGCAGAGGGACAGCAAACTCAGATGCAGGTGGAGATGTATTCAAGCTGCATAAGCAAACGTCTTCTCCCTCCCTCTCTGCTGCCCACTTGTTTGCCCTGGGTACAGATACTTCCTAAAATGCACTTGTAGGGAAGGGAATGAGGAAAAGACATCCTAAGAGCTAACTCTAGCAAGGAGAGGGAAAGAAAAACACAGCCCCAAGCAGCAAAATCAACCAGGAGTGTTCACCCAAAGCCCAAATCGGGCTGCAAAACCCATCTCGGGGCGGCCTCAGCATTCACATCAGACGAGAGGTTTATTTTCTCACTTCAGTTGGTCTTGCCAATAGGTTGAAATGGAGGCACAATGGGAGTGGGCTGAAACACTTACCAGAGCTGTTAAATCACTGAAAAGAACAATCCCGGGCCATCTCTACCAAGGGGAGGTTTCCTGGGCTGTGGGGGGCTTTGTGGGGATCCCTGACAATCCTGTACATACTCCAAAACTCACACTAATTAAAAGCAAATAATCAAATACATTCAATTTGAAAAGTTGGCAAACTCGCGCGTATTATTGCGTTAGCACCTTGGCATGGAACCGCTCACATCGCGCTAATCTCGTTGTACACAAGGGCTCTTGAGCTCTATTCAGCCAGCCCACGCCCCCCCTCCTCCCGCCACCCTGCCTTGGGCCTCTTCCCCCACCATTCCCCTCACCCTTTCCAACTCTCCCACCCAAAGGGCAGCAGAGGGGAAGAGACTCTGCCTCAAGGTGGCTACTGTTTATGTCAGGAGCCTTAAGATACTGAAAAGTGTCCTTTGGCCTTGCAGTTTTTGTCTGTCTACCTAGATTGGGAGCTTGGGGTACACAGGAATGGTCACACAATGCTGCAGTTTTAAAATAAACTTTTCAGTAATAAGCCAAGCGAGTCGCTGTCCTCATCTCAGCCACTGCTGCCACCCTCCTGAGGACTGTCCATGTCAAACCGTTGCCCAAATCTGAGCAATGAACTGACAGGATGAAAAGACTGCTGCCGAGCTGACGCCACTGCCTCTGGGGTCAGGGTTTCTTAGGGGCTCGGGGAGGGAGGGAATGATGGAGTGCCCAAGGACACGTAATCCTCCTCCTGCCACCAAGAATGGGGCAAAACGAGCCCACCCTGGGCAGGATTTTTCTGGCAGATCTGTTTCCTAAGGCACATTTGTCTTGTGTCCTGGGCTACTGCCAATCACAGTCGCCCAGCATCCAGGGCTCCAAGGAAGATGGGCAGCTTGTCCTTAGTTCGGAACAAAAGAAAAACAAATAAAGTGACATTCAGCCACGTGACGTTCATGTCAGATGGAGAAGGAGTGGGTCGCACTGGCAAGCATGGAAATGCTTTTTCTAGGTAAGGCATTAGGTCTGGAGGGCTCCTCCTGAAGGAGACGTTAGAGGAAGCCTCAGGGACTGCAGGAGGGCCTGTTAGTAACCGTGATCTTGTGTAACTCTCTTCCTGGGAAAGTGTGAAAAGATCTTCATATCAGAGATGGCACCAGCAACAAACCAAAGAAAAAGTTCTACTGGAGTCTAGCTTGATGAACCAACTGGAACTGGAGTGGTGTAGAGAAGCAGGTCATCAGAAAGCCGCACCAGGATGGGTGCTAATTCCGGAAAACCCCATCCCTCTCCTGAGTCCCCTGCCTACCTGTGGGCACCTTCACGGACGAGCCTCCTCTCTTCAGTCTTAGTTTCTTTTACTATGATAAAGGCTGTGGCCAAAAGAAGGTTGGAGGAAAAGAGTTCACATTTCACTTACCCTTCTGTATCAGTGTTTGTCATCGCAAGCAGTCAGGACAGGAACTCAAACAGGACAGGAACCTGGAGGCAGGAGCTGACGCAGGAGCCATGCGGGGCAAGGGCTTACTGACTTGCTCCCCATGGCTTGCTCAACCTGCTCTCTTATAGAACCCAGGACCTCCAGCCTAGGGTGGCCCCGCCCACAATGGGCTGGGCCCTCTCACATCTATCACTAATTAAGAAAATGCCCCACAGGCTTGCCTACAGCCTGACGTTATGGAGGCATTTTCTCAGCTGAGGCTCCCTCCTCTCAGGAGACTTAAGCTTGTGTCACGTTGACATAAAACAAGCCAGTCCAGTGTTTATTGCCATTTAAGCTTCTGAGACGTGTGTGGATCCTGTAAGTGTCTGTGCACCTTAAGCTTTATGAGTTTACAACCTTCCTTGGTGCCCTGAGTCTTTGGAGCCTCCTTACTCCCTCCCTCAGCCTCCCTTCTCCCTTGGGGAGGACATATTTTCACTCAGAGTTATCAACAGAACAAAGCCGGAGAGGACTGCTCCCTGCCAAGGCCAGGATTCCACACAAACTCTGCCAGACTCTGTCCGGTAAACAAGGACCAACCTCACAGTACTTTCACTTTAGAAGAAAAGCGTTAGGACCAGCAGGTGCCTTGATTGCATCCTTCCTAGTGTGACCAGGGGCCTGTGCAGACATGTGGGATAGACCTCGTGCAGTTCGCCAGTGCCCGTCGCCTTCCCGCCGCTGTGCTCTAGACTTCCAGTGCCCCTTTCCTTCTCTTGCTCTTAGTCGCTCAATATATTCATTCAACACATACGCATATTATAGAATAAAATTCCATCATCTCAGAGGGACTGTCAGAGGAGAGTTGAGAAAGGGGATTCTTTGAAGATTTGAGCCCATGCCCCTGGGGTCCTGTAGTACTTTCAGGCTTCGGGAGATGATCCAGGGGTGGAGATCCAGGAGCCCTGGATTCCCTCATTTCAAATGCTCATCCGTCAGGGAAACGTTTCCTTAAAAGCTAGGCTCAGGGCCATCAAGATGCTTGGGTGAAAGTGCCTACCACCACACCTGATGACCTCAGTCCAATCCCTGGAAACCACATGGTTAAAGGAGAGAACCATGAACCAACCAGGCATGTACTCGCAGGCATGCACATGCGCGTGTGCGCATGCACACACACACACACACACACACACACACACACACACACGTGTTTATGTGTGCACATGTTCATGTGGGTGCATGCACACGTGTGTGCACGTGTGTATGTGTGTGCGTGTGCATGTGTGTGCACCTTTTTAAAAAGATCCAGTGCTCTTGCTTCCCTCCTCACCTTGCTTGTGTGCTGGAACAGTGGCAGGCCTTCCCAGTGGCTGTATGACATGTGAGAGTGCCCAGGGCTCTCAGCATGAAGCTTCACAAATGACCCACCCAGAAGCCACATGTCCGAATCTCTACCCCTTGCTTTCATCCTTCAGAAAGTCCTAAAAGTCCAACCTTATGGCTAGATTCTCTCTGCAAAAAGTGGGACAGCTAAGGCTGGGTTAAATGTATGGATGGGCCCCAGCTGCCGAGCTTAAACTAGTCTGTAAGCCAAGGGACCCGGGAAGCCGCATCTCCTCTCCCAGTGCCCTGAGATTAAGCAGAGGGCTTTGCACAGAAACTCCAGGAAAATACTGATAAATTGAAGAGCAATCGACAAAGCACTCAGGATCCCCCCTGAGCTCCACCCAGTCCCCCAAAGTTGCATCCAATCTTTTCTTTTCTCCCTCTCATGGAAGCCATGTGTGAGTAGAAATGTTTCTATGCATTAAAGAAAATCAATGAAAACATCTCACGACGACATCAGGCTCCTCTTCTTCCCATGGGGTGGCAAAGCCAGACCCTGCCGTGCCGCACAGGGGTCACAAGGAGAGCCAAGCCCACGTGGGTGGCATACTTGTACCAGAACAAAGCCACAGACCCTGAGGTGCTGCGGCTCACTCCTCCCTCGCTCTGCAGCCTGCACTCTGTAAGCCCCACCAGCCTGAGAAAGCCCTCACTTTCTTCACTGCACACTATAACTGCATTTGAGTCTTTTCCCTTGACCCTGGTGGGAGTACACCTTGGGTGGTTTGGCACAGAAGCAGCAAACGACCACAGATCTGAGGTCAGTAACTCTGGTTGTGAACACTGGCCCTGTGTTGAGTTATACAACTTTGTCCTCTGTCACTTAACCTCTCTGACTCTAGGGTCACTTCTCTTTAAAGTCAGAACACACACATGGATGCTTGCCTGGTTTGGGGAAGAAACGAGAATAGAACTGAGCATGCCGAGGAACTCAATAAATGGCTGACAATCACTACTTCTATGTTGGCTTTGACCCTGACCCTGGTGGCTCAGCTTCTCCAGTATCTCTGTATGCTAGGACTAAGTCGGGTAGGGGAAGATGAGATAGGATTGACACCAAATCGACCACAGACCCCAGCTCACTGCACTTAGAAGCACAAAGCCACCTGGAAGAAACACTTTGGGGCAAGTGGAGTGTGTACAGGTGAGGGACAGCGCTCTGCCTCCAACAAACAGAGGAACGCATTCATTCACTGACTGAACCAGGCAGGCTCAGGCAGTCGGGCCAGGGAGATATGGGGAAGGGGGGGTGCAGAGCGGGGGGCAGGGATCAATACCGCAGCAGATGTCTTGGCTGAAAGAGAAAGTTCTAGAGAATGTGTCGTGGGTTGGGGAACAGGGGGCTTGGGCTCGATTCAGAACAGCGCATCTCCCTTCCAGACATGAAATGAGAGTAGCATCCAGAGGGTTCCCCTGAGACCCCAGTATGCAGGCCTGGCAGCCGTGGGCTGGGGCTGAAGCTGGGGGCAGCCACTCAGGCTGGACTTGAAAGCCAAGTTGTCTCAGCTGAGAGGGCTAGAAAGCCTTCACCCTGGGGAGGAAAAAGAAGATGGTGTTTCTCCTGGGGTCGGAACAGGACCCTGCCAGCCAGAGACAATGCCTCCAGGAGCCCCAACAACTCCACCCCTGTTCACTAGGGAACTCAACACCCTGGAGATCGGCGTGTGAAATCTGTACTGGGAAGAGAGCCCTCATTTAGCAGAGAAAGTACTGCACTATCTATGTGTGAAAGCTTTTTAACACTGTTCCCTGCTCTCCATATGGCGAACTTCACCCAAATTAGGAAGCGTGGATGAAGAAAGCTCCGACAACTTGAGCATGAGAGAGAGCACCAGGAACCTGTCCCAGTGGCTGCTGCAGCAGGTGCCCAAGTGGGTCCAGCAGGGCAGAATACAGCCACCTCACCTCCCACCCCTGCAATGTTAGTCCCCGGATGCAGTCCCCAGCGTCAGGCTGGGCTTCCCTCAGTGGATAAGACGGTGCTCGTTGATAATGAAAATAAAATAACCACCAACAATTCTTGTGTGCCTACGAAGTGCAGACACTGCTCTGGGAGCCTACTGAGTGCAGGCACTGCACTAAGAACCCTACTGAGTGCAGACTCTACACGGGGAGCCTACCAAGGGTAGACACTGCACTAAGAAACATGCACTGATTTTGGTGGCTCCTCCTAAACCAGGATCTTTGTGCTGCTTAACATCTGCCCAAAGTAAGCCGGTGGAGACCAGAGACGGTGGCTTTTACCGAAAAAGGAGAAGGAAGACTCCAGTGCAGCCTGATTACGTTCCGCAGAGGTCGTGGTCACCCTCAGAGGAATCCCACTGCTTCACGTTGGAGATTGCTCCGGCGGGATCCGGCAATTCTCCATAGGCTCTGTCAGGAAGCAAGTGGCTAGGCCTTGTACAGTCACACACCTCAGAGGCTTCGTGAGCAATAGACACCAAGTGGGTAAGATGGCACTGCCTGGTACCAACGCCTTGAGGAAAACCAAGAGTAGGGAGGTAAACTGAGACATGAAGCAAGCAAGTTATGTGGGTAAGACACCCAAAATCCAATCCTGTGTTCTTTCTTATGCACTCTGAGGACTTCCAGGCACTACACAAAGCACCCTTTATCATTATGGCCCCAGCTTTGCCCAAACGAGGCCACCTCTTCTAAGGGCAGGTTAGGAGCACCTCTGCCTTCCTGTGGCCCACAGACCCTTTCCTGACCCCCCCCCCCTTTAACAGAGCTGTTCCACACAGCCTCCCAGTCTGTTCCTTCTAGCTGCACCCTAGGCCCACAGGGCTGCGTCGGTCCCCGCTCCTTCTTCTAGCTGCCACGCTGGCGGAGCGCGCGGCACGACTGAATAGAGCCTGATGCAAAGATGTTTAGAATGTTTGTGTCGGTTATTGTACTATTTACAGCAACTCGAACGTCGCTGGGGCATGGTGTGGTTTGAAAGACGCTACACAAGCGGAAATTGTGGCGCATTGTTTGTTCCCCCACACTCAGCGACAGAGAACCAATCTAGTAATGACTGTTTTTGCTCCTCAAATCAGGAACGCTCCATGTTGTGTGCGTGGTGCCTAATCTGGAAATAAAGATTCTTAACAAAGTGTAAGGAGCTCAGAAAGCTGTGGTGGGGAGAAGGGAATGGCAGGGGAGAGGGGCCCTGGGGTGCCTGGAAGTGCCACATCACATGTCTGTCCCTGGCAAACAGAACAGGCCCCAGGGAGCTCTCTGGCCCAAACCAGCTGCAGCCTGCCCAGTGGCAAAGCTCCCTGCTGGGGCTGACCCTCTCAGAGCCTAAGCTAGGGAAAGGAAGTAGCAATAGCATACCATAGGAAGGTGAGAACCTACAGGCCACAGCCAGGGGAGAGCAGGAGACAACGGACGCGTGGGGGCTGCCCAGCTGGGCTCTGCTACTGAGGGCCTTGGCACACAGTGGCACACAGCCTGGCTCATTGACCGTCAGTCACAGCTAAGGAGGCATGACCAGGGTCACAAGTGAGCAGTGACAAGACTGTGACACAGGGGCTGCCCTCCCCAGAGACTTTCCATTATCTTCCTCCCTACAACCCGCCCTGTGTCACCCATCTACCAGGCACCTGCTCACAGCCTGCCTTCTGTGGCCGAGCATCTTGGTTTGCGCCTTCCTTCATCTTTCACTTCAGTGGGCCCAAAGTCACCATATCTTTAATGTCTCACCCAAATATTGCCTTCTCTGCCACACACCTCTACAACTCCCAAGTCCCCCATGCCAAGATGACATCGTTTCCATTGAGTCCCAGGTCCTCAGTTCGTGTCTTGGTAGCTCTTACAGTTAAAATGACCAGTGGAAATGTCCCCGGAGAACTCGCTTTCCTGAAGGGCAGAGAGCTGGCAGGGTCCCTTTCCCAGCCCTTAGCAAGGTGCCTGGCAGTGTGTGAGGTCCTGGTAGGCTGCCCTGGGGTACTCATTGTTACCTTAGGCACCCTCACAGCCACCCCACCTACCTGTCATTCCCATTGAGGCAAGGAGGCATCAGTCACAGGAAAGCCACTTGCCCCTGAGAACAACACTAAAGGCAATCTCTCCACTGCAACGAAAGTTGACAATGCCCAAGTAGCTCACGCCGCCACCTGACACAGGCCAGTGTGTCATCTGGCAAATTAAAGAGGGGTAGCCGAGCTAGTCTGCGGTGTAAGGCCTCCCACTGTATTGCCTGAGTGGGTAGAGTAAAGTAAAAGTGCTAGATTGTCCCTAAGCCTGAGGCTCCTCACCAGCATTCAAGGGTTCTGTTTCCTGATTGGCTGTTCAGCTGAGCACAGAGGTGGCAGCTATCACCAGCCCTCTGACGTGAGCCCCACCCAGGAGGATGCGCTGGACTAGGCCACTCCACTCTTGCCCTTTCACACCTTGGGGACTGGAAGTTCTGCGCAAAGGCAGGGAGTCAGTGTCTCTGAACCCCAGCCCCAGTCCTGTCCACCCCAGGTTGTGCACAGGCACTTAACCCCTTAGCTTGTCATGATTCGATGAGAGTGGAGGCCTCCCTGCTCTGGCTGAGCTGAAGGGCAGAAGACTCCTAGCCTTGACCCCAGGAGCGGGGAGCCCTTCCATTCCACAGCCTTCGTCAGCATTCCACAGCCCAATTTTAAAGTGCTCATCCCTCCTGAGGAGGGGCCTGTCAGATAACTAGTGACGAAAGAAGGGTAGCGAATGAGCCTCAAGGATTCTTCCAGTGGTCCCTGAAGGGCCTCAGCTTGGGGAAACCACCCTGATGCTGGGTATATGGTAAGAGTTGATGTCACAAAGGAGAAAAATAAGTCTCATGTAAGGGTAGAAGAGTTCAGGGGTGGAGCATGGTAGAAAAGAGAAACAACAAAACACGTTTTGTTTGGAAAATGCTATAACGAAAACCTACTATTTCGTATGCCAATGAAGACAAAAAAGAATAGAAAAAAATCTCACAGCCTTGTTCGGTGCCAATCTTGAATTAATAAAGCAGTAATTAGCAAGAGCCTTTTTTACAAACTTGATGAGTGGGTCATTAGATAGGTCAGGTCCAGTTTGCCCTGTGGCTTTGGAATGGAGCAGGGTAATGCCAATCCTCTGACCTTCCCAGCCCTCCAGAGTATCAGCAGGTCAGGGGGGGAAGGTGGGGGGGGGTGCAGGGGGAAGAGAGTGAGGCTGAGCACCACATTGGAAGGGGAGTGGTATAAGCAAGGTTCGACCCCAAAGTTTACAGTGTACAAGCTATCCTTCGAGCCATTGGCCGATCTGGAGCACCCACCTTACCTGCCCCCCCCACCACCACTCTTGCTTCCTGCCGCTCACTCAGATCGCATGTTGGCATGTTGGAAGATCTTTCAAATGCCTCCTCTTCATGAACCCCGCCCCCCCCCCCCCCCCCCGCGCTGTTCTTTTCCCTAGGATGGCCACTGTGAAGCCATACAAACCAGGAGGCTTAAGGCAACACACAGGCACCTCTCCAGTTCAGGAAGGGAGAAGCATGCGGCCAGGGTGGGCTTGGGGATAGCCCCCCCCCCCCCCCCCCCGCTCTGAGGCTGCGAATCTGCTCTTCACTTGCTCCTGGCTCCTGGCATTGTAGGGGGGAAGGGGGGTGGGGGGAGGGGTTGGGGGATGGGGAGGGGTTGGGGGGATGGGGGCTCAGCTAGCCTCCACTGGCAGATGCACCACTTCCTTCTCAGCCTGCAGCTTCAGTTTGCCTCCTTCTCAGGGTTCCGCTGATAACAAAGTGAAGGAGATGAGATTATGGTCCCAAGTCAGTTAAACGTCATGTTACCAAGGGCCTCTGAAGGTAAGAGGACACTGTGTGGGCTGGTATGACCCAAACATGGTCCAGTTCCAGTAGAAAAGACCAAATGTGTGTGGAAAGAAAAACAGCTCATAGAGGTGACAGGAATGCCAGAGGAGGTATCCAGGTAGCTAAACACACAGCCACCTGCCCCAGGCGCAGGCTGGCCTTTGGGCCTGCATCTGCTGGGCCGCTGGGCCACTGGGCCGGTCCTCCATGAATCCTCGGCAGCCTTCAGGCTTAAAGCCATAGGTAAAGGCACCCATTAGCCAAGACTTCAGCACAAGCCTGTGAGGCGTGCCAGGGTTAGGGGTGGGGCACGGAGGTGTTGTCCCTCCTCCCCCTTCTTATCTTTTTCACTATTGTCATCTAACAGAGGGTTACATAAACTAGAACCCATTTCTGCCCATGGAACTTACTAGAAGCCCAGCCTGGTAGACAGGTATGCCCCACTGTGGCCTGCCTTAGATCTCAGCCACAAATACTAATGCCATCTTACGGGAGCAGACAAGGCCAGCTCTCTCAGAGCCTGCCCCTTGCCCCCAGGTTTCCAGGTCAAGGGTGATTACAGCAGTCACTCAGAGCCTCTTACGAAAAAGTGGACACTGAGCAAAAGACTTTTGACACCCACAGAAGGTGCAAGGAGGCCAGTGTGACAGACCATGCCAGGCTGCAAAGTGACCGAGCTCTTTCCTGTCCCCTGCTGATGTCTGTCACCCTCTCACCCTGTGTAGGAGACTGAGTCTGACCTACACTTTGGCTTACTGGAGCCTCACTCTCACTTCCAGTCCCAGGCTGTGGAGAAGCAGGCATCTGCAATAGTTCAGCTTCCCCAGAGACCCCTTAGGCTCCTCTTCAGCCTGACAGCCCACGGCTACCATGCCTCCTGTGCCTTCGGCTTCCTCAGCTAAGCATACTCCACTGAAGCTGGCGGTCCTCAGCTATATCACCAAACTACGGAGCTCGATCTCCCAAGCCAGAAGCTCGGAAGTGTCCGTTCTGATGTCCCCTCCCTCTCTGCTCAGGATGACCTTAGCCAAGGTCACAAAGCCTTGAGAACTGTCTGACTTAGGCTCTATCGCCTTACAGGCCCTGGGCCGTCCAGGCTTGCAGAAGGAGAAAAGCACCTTTCTAAGCACTTTCTCCAGAACAAGAAGGGTGTCATTCCCCTCAGAGGCCTGCGGCAGGTCAGCGCCCCCCTCAGCTGCACCCCCGCCACCCCACAGCCCTTTATCTGGCCAGGTGCCTTACCTCTGGAGATGTGGACAGCCTTAGCATCCTCTGAGACCACTTCTGTGGAGCCAGGGCTGGAGATCCACCCAGCAGGTAAGTAAGAGGTAGGAAATGAAGTCATCAGATGACAGCCAGAGGAGGAGGGGGCGAGAGGCCCTGCACTGCAGCCTCACTGTCACTCCCCCTGGCTGCCACACTCTTGACCATGCCATCCCTACCCATGGGTACTTCATAGACACAAGGACAAACCCAAAAGCACTGGGTCTGAGAAGCCAGGCGTCTGCTGTGACCAGCTTCTTACCTTCCTTAGTTCGTCTTTTCTCTCCAGGACCAGTCCATTTCCCTCCATCTAGCGTCTCCTGTGGCTGCACATGCTGCTTTCATTTTTTTAAAAGACTGTGTGTGTGAGTGTATGTGTGTGTGTGTGTGTGTGTGTGTGTGTGTGTGTGAGTGTACATGTACATGTGTATATGTGTGCATGGGGGTATGCATGGGCATGCATGTGTGTGTGAGTAGGAATGCATTGTCTGTGTGTGCGTGTGTATTGTGTGTGTGCATGCATGTGTGTGTGTGCATGTGTGTGTGCGTGTGTGTGTGTGTGTGTGTGTGTGTGTGTGTGTAAAGGATGGAATGCTTATGCAGAGGAGGGCTTCTGGTGTCTTTCCACCTATTTCTTTTTGAGACAGTGTCTCTCTTTGACCCTGGCACTCATGTTTTCTCACCTCTGGGGTTACAGGCATGCACAGCTTGTTGTGTGGGTGCTGGGCTATGAACTCTGATCCTCGTGATAATGCAACAAGGCTTCTTAACAGGCAGGCTACTTTCCCAGCTGCCACAGGCATTTGTTGATGAAAAACTGACCAACATAGTATGACTACAAGCCCCTCCGGGCTGACTGCACATTGTTTCTAGAACCCCTGACCTCCAAATTTGAATTTGGTGTCCATATACTACTTGGCACTTCTTTTCTAAATTCTCCCCACCCCCTCCTTCCTCTGTGTGTGTGTTTGTGTGTGTCCATGTATGCGTGTATGTGCATATAGACATGCTTATGTGTGATCACACATGCCCCAGTGTAACTGGAGGCAAGAGTCAATTCTCCTCATCTGTGTGGGTCTCAGGGATTGAACTTAGGTCTTGAGACTTGGCAGCAAGCACCTTTACCCGCTGAACTTTTCTCTTGGCCATCCTATGACTTTATCCACACACCCCCACCCCACCCCACCCCCACATCAGTTGGGTTAAATATTAAATGTGATTTCAGGACTGCCTGAATGTGGCTCATGCTTACACACACACACACACACACACACACACACACACACACACACACACACACACACACACCTTGTTCCTTCCCAGAGCAGTGGCTGACCTCTGGAAACTTCTCTCAGCCTCATCTTTGCCTCCCTGGCCAAACTGAGCCATAGTCCAGGTTTGGTGACATGTGCCTCTGAGAAGGCTTACCTGGGCCTCTCCTGCAGAGCCTTTCCTCACACTCTTGGCTACTTCGCTGCACTCTGCTATGGCCTTCTCTTGCTGCTCTGGCCACCTCCATCAGCTGTGTCAGTGTCTTTGGGACAAGAGTGATACTTGTCCTCATGAAGCTACAGTACGGCTCACCCTGGGCTGAACAAGAGAAGCATAAACACAAGCCATCCACACACCGTCACACCATGGCTCCCTCACTGTCCCACCTCTCAGTCGGGCCAGAAGGTTCTGCCTCAGGAAACACAACACCCTCCAGTGAAAGAACAGAGAAATGGCAATAAGGCAGAATTGAGAGGAAGAGCCCACTCTCTGCTCTTTGGGTTCGTACGTAGCATAGCACGTAGAGACCTGGTGGGCAGTAACCGTGCTCACACTGCAGTCACACACTTGTTAGTTCCCACTCAGATCATATTAACACAGAAGAAAGCCACATTACTGAGAAGTGATTGAGCGAGCAGCTCTTTTCCATCACCAAGATGCCGAGGGCTGCACTTGGAAGCCCACACCAACAAGCTGAGCTCGTAGGACTCCTAAAAATATTCCAGGTGGGACACTCCCAAGCAGAGCGCTGTGGGCAGCCTGTGGAAATTCCCAGCCCGGTTCCCACTCTGTCAGGGTCACCAGCCCCTCCATTTGTGTCACTCTTTATAGACAGCAGCTCCGGTTTTCCAGACTATCCTGTGACCCCAGGGAACGGACACCTTTCCACGTGTCCTCTGGTGTCCTGTGCCAGCACCAGGCCCCTTGGATGCTTTCCAGTCCCAGCAGATGAGGAGTGACCCTTGACCCCTCTCTTGGCTGGGCCAGTGGATACTTCTCCACCAGGACCCCACACCAAGAGGCTCCATCTCTCCCACATCCTCTCTCGCTCCCAGAGTTCTCCTCCTCCCCACCTGCTCTGGGAATTTCTGTGGGCTACTTTGCCCATTCCTCTGTCTAACCACATGTTCTGATGGGAGAGAAATGATGGATGGAAAGAAAGTGTGGACTTTTCACCACAAAAGACCCCACAAGACTCCTAAACCCCTCTCCCGGCCAGTCTTGTCAGATATCCATCCGAAAGAAGCAGATTGTGCTGCCGCCACTGCTGCTACTGAAATTAACGGAATCTGGCAGGAGACCCTATTGTTTTTCCAATCCCAGGTTCTGCCAAGCAAACACGGAGATCTGATGGAAATGGCCGCTCCAGAGGACTGTGTTTCAAGGGGACACGACGCTCCCACACCACCCTCAGCCCAAGTGTGCAGCATAGGCCCAAGCTGGAGCCTCTCTGGTTCCGAGATGCTGGCAAGGTTTTTTCTCTTCTTCTTCTTCTTCTTCTTCTTCTTCTTCTTCTTCTTCTTCTTCTTCTTCTTCTTCTTCTTCTTTTTTAATGCAACTAAAATGTTAAGCAAGAAGCCTTTCAGGATGCCTGCCACGGACAGCGACCCAGTGCCAAGTTCCCTCTCTCCCATGGCAGCGGCTCCAAGCCGACATTTTGTGATTTGGGGATGCTGGGTCCAGGTTTAGAGGACTGTAGCCAGAGACCCAGGGAAAAGCCTCACTGCCTTGAGGAAGGCCCTTTGTCCCCCATGTCCCCACACCGATCAATCTGGCCTGGGGTTCTAGTGTCCAAACGGGTGACCCTCCTGGCACTGCCAGGCTAGACTGATGGTGACAGACTTGGGCTGCGTCAAAAGCTCTTGTTTTTTCCCCCAGGTGGAAAAGATATCCTCTCTTCCCACACCTCGGACAGGTCAAAATAAAAAAAAATGCCACAGTCTCCTCCCCCTCGGCTTTCCACTGTTTCATCCACAAACAGTGCTGAGAGGAGGATTTGATTACGGCTACCACTTGAAAAGAGGCGTTCGTGCCTCGCCACACCGCCTCTGTCTGTCCTCACCTCCATTGTTTTAGGGCACCGCGGGGTGGCAATCTGCACCGCTGCCCCTACAGAGGAGGCTTTTGTTGAAACAGAAACTTGGTGTGGCCTAAAGGGAGTGGGATGTGAAAGGGACAGTTGGTATCAGTTGAGAAGAAAGGAAGAGCCGGGAAGAGATGCTCAGACAGTCCAGGTGCCAGGCTGGGGACCTGGGCATTTTTGCAAGGGCCTCCGGGCATGCGGTTTCACTTTAAATCCTCAAAGATAACCCAGTCCCCTCTGGTCTCTGCTTCCCCTAACTCTCAGGGACAGAAGGCACACACTGAGCAGTAGTCAGTTACTGCTCTGAGCTGCACCTGCTATGGCAGGCTGGGACATCTCCACAAGAGAGACAATCCCATGCTCTTCCTGAACGTCCCTTGGTCCTTACACATCAGGAGCTCCCTAAATGCTTATGGGAGGAAAGCTGGGGAGCAGGGGGGGGGGGTGTGAAAAGGAAGAGATGTGAAATCCCTGGGAAGGTGCAGGTAATGCAATTATTTTTTCATTCGGGGCCACACTACCACAGAGCTACCTGACCCTCCCCAGCTGCTACCCTCCCCCATCCACTGTAATTAGCACTCCCTTCAGAAATGTAGAGTAGCCAGCACCCTCTCCCCAGAGGCTGTCCTCAGTGAAGTTCATGCTCCAGAGTTCCCCAGAGGCTAGGTAGAAAGTGGTCCTATCATAGTCTCACCTCACCCTCTGTCTCGCGGGGTCCCTCCACCAGCCATGTACACCAGACATCTGCCTCAAGCTCTGCTTCAAGGGAATCCAAGTGAACAGAGGAAGGCGATGCCTCGAGACTACAGGGGCTCTCTCAAGAGAAAGAGTATGCCTCCTGCTGCATTCCAGTTAAGCATGGTTCAGGGATCTGGTGTGTCCCAAATGGCATCACAGCACCATTCCACTAGTTCAAGCATCTCTAAGCATGAGTGGCCACCTCCACCTTTTTCTTCCTTTGCTGGGGATTGAACCTAGGCCCCGCACACACAGGCAAGCTCAGCCATTGAGTCCCATCCTCAGCCTTAACTCCTAAGATAAGATTTCAACCTCAACCTCAAGAGCCTCCTGCCTTGGCCTTCTGAATGCTCAGGTCGCAGGCATGTGCCACATGCCCAGTGGGGTCTGCATACTGATTGACACACTGGGTGAGAGCAGCCATCTTATACACAAGAAAACTAAAGAAGGGAGCAACACAGCACCCAGGGTGGGCTTGGGAAACCTGGGAGAGGCTCAGAAGGTCTGAGAGGCTGTGTCGGTGTTATGGTGGCAAGCAGCCAGCAGGTGCCCTCAGACTGAGGTAACCTAGTGAAGGCTAACAGAAGAACTAGTTTAATGGTGCTAAGGAGAGCGGGCAATCGCAGGGTAGCTGGGTGATACCTAGGGCTAGTGGCAGAGGGGCTGTTAAAGCCTCAAGTGCTGAGGGAACAAGAGAAAGAAGCAACAAGAAGATGATCAGAGAGGGAGCCTGAGCACATCGCAGGGAAGACCCAAAGGAAAGGACTCTAATCACTCCCCAGATACCCAGAATCCACTTCAACCCATCTTCTGCTAGAACTCCCAAACAAGAAGACCTGGGGCCCAAAGATAAGAGCAGAGTTGAAAGGGGCAGTGAGGAGAGTTGGAGAAATAAAAGAAGCCAACACATATGGGATTTTTTGCTTCTCAATAAAGTTCTTAAATGTTTACATATTTAAATATTTCTGTGGATTAAGAATATTTTACCTTGAAAATGTATTCTTAATCATCCTATGATCTATTCTCAGACAGATCTCATCTCTGTTCTAGTGTTTTCTAATAGGTCCAATAAAGGCTTGGGAGAGAAGTACAGATCTCTGTGTTTCTTGGGAAGAAATGGCCTGGGGGACCACTCCTGGGCCTGGCTCTCTTACAAACACTGAGGTATAATTGGTATCTGTGACCCAGTTCCTAGCCAACTATCCTCCCCATATCCTTCCATTCCCAGGCTCTGTGAAAACTGACATTGCAAGGAGAGCCAACAGCCAACCTTCCTTCATGCACAAGAGTCACAAGACCACAACCTCCAGTGTCCTAAAGCTAAGTGGGAGGTGGTCAAGAGAGTACTTTCATAAATGGCCCTAGATTTTTACTCTGGCTCCATTGCTTAGTGGTATCTTCCTGTGAGCAAAACATCCACACACACACACACACCCTGTACCGTGGGCACTTTCCTTTCCGGTGTTCATGATTAACTGGGAGGACCTTCTGCATGCATCCACACAGTGCCTTCTGGGTAGTAGGTCCCCCATAAATGGGAGTCCTTGAGGGAAGGAAGCTGCTACTATCTAGGAGACTAGATAGCTGTCTCCAGGGAAGAAGCTGATGAGGAAGTTAGGACCTCTTTTGGTCTTGGTATCTGAGAGGACACAAGCCATCAAGCTAGAGAGGGTACAGCTCCAGCAGAATCTCTAACCTGTGGTGGCAAGAGCGTGAGGCCACTTGCTCACATCTGTGAGGACAGTAGCACAGATGGGGAACAGATGGGAACAGTAGGTAAATCTAGGCCCACTGTACAGAAATTCTCTTCTTCCAGTGAGACTGCCTCTCAGAGGCTCCCAAGACAACACCAACAGCTGGAGGCCAAGACTCAGACACAAGCATGTTGTCTGGTGGGGATGGGGATGGGGGAGGACACTTTTTACATCCAAACAATAAATGACTAAGAAAGAAATCTAAAACATTCTTCAAGGGCTCTCAGCATGACCCCTGACCCAGCCCCAGCTTACACCCATCTCAAGGACTCATAGATTCTTATTTAAATCGATTCATGGGCAAATTAAAATAAGAACAAAAGGTAGGCAACATAGATGTTCCCAACTATATAAATATAGAAAACTAAGATGTTTGGTATCAGGACACCTGTGCTCCCTCCAGCCCCTAAGCTACTGCTCATTAACATGACCCTGAACAAATAAATGCCTCAAGCCCTCTGGGCCTGTTTCCTCACCTGTGAAAGAGACACGGGCGTGTCTGTCAGGAGAAGTAACAGAACACACGAATCTCCCATCTGTGTGTCTTAAAAGGAAGACGGATTCAGGAATGGGCAAACGTCTTTCTGTCCATCCTTCCTTTGAATTAGCCACAGGATAAGCGACTGCAAAATGATTTCAAACTCTGATCCAGAGGAAGGCTCCGGTTTTCATCCCCACAGCCTGCTGTCTTAAGGGCAGGCATGATGGGGCAGGGGATAGGGGCTGGGGAGTCCAGGAGCTCATTGATCCTTCTGACAATTCTCCCACATCCCTTCCTTCTCAGGGTCCAGCTCCATTTCCCCAGGGCAGTCAACCTCTGTAGAGGTAGGAGACAATAAAACAATTAATTAAAAGTAAACAGCCTCACAGGACCGGAGAGCTCTCATTCACACCCCCGCTTTCCTGTTATTCCTACTGATTTCTCTGCTGAGTCTGATGGTCCCCCAAGTAATTTGGTGCCCAACCCTCTTTGGCCAGCTGGCCATTGCAAAAAGCACAGTGCCCAGGTCCAAGCAGAATTTTTTTTTTCTAAAAATACCCTGCATTCCTAAGTGACAACAGCTCTCTCCTCAAACTCACGGACAGCCAAGTTAAAGACGGCAGCCGGCAGCGTTAGATGGCACAAGCGACAAAGGTAGGAGAGGCCTGAGAGCAGCATGCCACGCTGAGCCATCTGCCATCTTGGCCCATCCTGGCTTCCCTCTTCCCAGAGGCAATGGGCATCTCAGCGGCTTAGGAAGCTGGACTTCCCCGCAGGGTCCGTGGGCTCTGTGACGTCGTGGACTGGAAGATCAGAATGGCCTGGAAGGAGGCGGGCAAAGATTGGCTGCCTCATCGACCCACCGGCCTGTGTGCTGTCCAGCTCAATGTGCAAATGTCTTTCTAGTAGACTCATCAGGAGCTAGCCCCGTTGCAGCCAGGTGAGTTCAGGAGCTGATGTGCTGAGGCGGTATTCTGGTAACTCCACTGACACAAACACATAGACGGAATTAAGCAGGAACATTCCAGACTCGCTCACAGCTGAGTCTCTTGCTTCCTGGAAAAGGCCAAAGGTCCATTCAGCTTCCTTTCCCTTCCTGAGAGTCAACCTTACAAGTTACCTCCTCCTGAGAGTGTCCAGCCCAGCCTCACCACACTTGAGTGTCAACTGCCTGGGAAGACCACAGCCTGTCCCCAGGAATTGAAATCACCCCATTGTGACGAACTCCTTAAAGGCAAGGACTGTCTTGTGTGACATGTCCCATGAGAAACAGCCCAGTGCCTACTATGTGCTCCACACTCAGCCCTGTTTCCTGGACAGCTGAAGCAGCTGGGGTGACCTTTCCACCTTTGGTATCTCTGCAAATTTGTAAATAAAGAGTTCTGTTCACTTGAACCTCTTTTGTCCATGCTTTTAGGCATGTTCAGTCTGTGCCCACAGGCTAAATTTGCCCCCAGGAAAACCATCTGTGAAGTCCATCACATCTGCAGACCACTGCATCTGTCACAGTGCAGTCCATCACATCTGCAGACCACTGCATCTGTCACAGTGCAGTCCATCACATCTGCAGACCACTGCATCTGTCACAGTACAGTCCATCACATCTGCAGACCACTGCATCTGTCAGAGTGCAGTCTATCACATCTGCAGACCACTGCATCTGTCACAGTGCAGTCCATCACATCTGCAGACCACTGCATCTGTCACAGTGCAGTCCATCACATCTGCAGACCACTGCATCATGTCATAGTGTCAAGGGGCTGAATTTGTAGATTTCCCTTTAGCCATGTGCATTAGTTTTCAAACCTGCCTATTGATTCTTGCGTCCATTAGTTCAATGGAATAGCAAAAATCTCATCTAATTACAACATCAATTTCTTAGTTATTTTTATTAGGCTATAAATGTTAGGTCTTATAATGGCATTTTTCAAAGAATATCTGTTTTTGCTTTCCCCCCACACTTCGTATCCTCCCCCTGAGCCCCTACCCCACCTCCACCCTTGTTTTCATGTCACATGTGTCCTCACCCACACCTTCCTCAACACCTCTTATCTCTCCATCATGGTTTCTATCTGGTTTCATTCCCTGTACTCACTTTCTTCTTGGTTTCTGAAATACTGAGATTATTCATATACACAGAGATTAAAAGAAGTAAGAGCGAGGCTGGGAGATGATTTGATAGAAAAGTTGTTAGTCACACAAATGTGAGGACCTGAGTTCAAATATCCAGAAACCACATAAAGGCCAAATGCAGTAACACACATCCCCAGCGCTCCTATGGAAAGATGAGAGCTGGAGGCCAGAGAATTCCCTGAAGATCCCAGGCCAGTTGGCATGGTGCAGGGAAAGGTGACTAAGAGACCTGTCTCAAACAGACAAACAGACACACACACACACACTCGCACACATACACACTTACAGACACACACACAGAGACAGACAGACAGACACACACACACATACACACACACATACACACTTACAGACACACACACAGAGACAGAAGATACACACACATACACACAGAGACAGACAGACACACACACACGCGCACACATACACATATACACACACACAGAGACAGACAGACAGACACACACACATACACACATGCACACACACAGAGACAGACAGACAGACACACACACACACATGCACACACACACACACACGTAAGTCACATTGGAGTGAAGAGGAGAACGTAAGAGAGGAAACCGTGAAGGAAGAAAGTGTGAGTGGAGCACAGCGCGGCGCGCCTTCAGGACAGACACTCTCTGGTGCTGAGGTCCCCTGGGTAACAAAGCATGAACAACCACACAATTTGAAATATCCAAAAGTCAGTCTGTGAATAAGGGAGTCCTTAAACCCAGACTTACAAACATGAACTTATGTGCGTGAACCAAAGAGGCTTGTGCGTCTCAGCAAAAGTACCAGTGAAGACACAGACCAAATCACGCGTCCTTGAAAGGTGGAAACAGGAGGTTCCAGACTTCTGTGTAGGAAATGACAGTTACTGCAGCCCAGAGAATAAGAAACAAAAAGCAAAAGCTGAGGTAAGACTTTCTGTATCGTATGGTTTCTGTCACCATGGCCCACTTGATGTCCCCTGGCCATGAATGGATTCTCTCCAGGAAGATGCACACATTAAAACAGAGACCCATGTCAAGGAGTGTGTCCTGGAGCTTGGTCTTTGCTCTGACCCAATGGTAGTTTGTGTCTGGAATAAGTGTGTGTGTGTGTGTGTGTGTGTGTGTGTGTGTGTGTGTGTGTGTGTGCTTATATACATGTGTGTGTGAATGTACTCTGTATACATGTGTGGGGTGTCCATACAAATAGCGTAAGTAGGCATTTAGGGTTGTGAGTTTGTGTAGGCATGTGTGTGTGTGTTAGCTATGTTTTACATGTACGCACATATGTATGTGTATGCACACATTGTGTATGTTCTGTATGTGCATATGTCTATATATCTGTGCATGTGTGTGAATACATTTGAGTGTGGGTGAGGGGGTGAGTGTGCACTTGTGTGTGTACCCACACGTGCGTGCACATGCATGACTATACCCCTGACTCCTGAGCCAACCCTGCATCGTGCTCTGTGCTGACCGATGTCCTTTCAGCGAAATGCAGTTGGCAGTCAGTTGGAAACACCAGTTGCTCCATAAAGAAAACCAGAAATGAACCGAGTATGAAGGGGCCGTGTCTTAAGCTGTGGCAATCACAGGGCACTGAGCCGTATAGTCAGGGAATGCCAGGGCCCCAGAGGGTTTTTAAACAGCTGATTGCAGAAATCAGAAGGGAAAAAGAAAGGGGGCAGAAAAGCAGAGAGCAGCACTCTGCCACGGGGAGGTGGCTTCAGAGTGGAGTCACCAGGCCAGGGCTGTGCAGGCACTGTACACAGCAGAACACATGGTGTGTGGCCTGCCGGGGAGTCATTCTCAACTGCTGAAGAGACCACTGTCCTCTCTCCTGCACAGACATAGCCCTTCACACAAATGAAGGTACATTTCTCAGCTTGCATTTCTTAAGGATTGCGAAATGGTTTTGTGGAAGTTTCTGTAACTGATGGGGGTGGGGGATGGGCAGGGTACATGACAAGTTGCCTGAGAAAAGCCTCACACCCAGACTGACTTTTCCAAGTCAGCCATGGCAAGGCTGCCCTTCTCTGTGTGTGCAGACGTGGATTCATAAGTGCCTCTTCCCAATTCTCAGATGCGACCTCATGGACAGGCCTACATCTTTACTCCTCTTGCCCCCTGGTAACCAGCACAGGGCCGGGCACAGGCAGTCCATAAACGTTCATGGAAGAAACAGAAAGATGCCTTGGAGTGTAGACACTAATGGAGCTGAATAAGGAGTGGAAAGGGTATGGGAAGCAACAGTCCTCAAGGTTAGAGGCTCTCCAGGCTGTCTCGTGACCTAAGAATCCGGAAGGGCAATGAGTGAAGATCCTCAATGGCCAGTTGACCACCCTTCACCCAGAGGTGTGCCCTCAGGCACCCTGGCAAGGTGGGCACCTAGGATGTGCTACATTCTGTGTTGTCTGTGGAGACAAAATAGAAATAAAAAACTCAGCCCCCATCCTCAGGGCCAGTGAGGCACGAGAAGACTGACTACCCACAGCAGAGGTGGTGGCCATGCCCCACACCAGGCACTGTACCTACCTTCTCTCTGCATTCTCTCAGCATCGTCAAACGCTGAGAGCACCTCCACTGTGTGGGTTAACCATTATGGGAGAAGACCCAGAAGGGACTCTCTCGGTGCTAGTGGAAGGCCAAGATCTTAAGCTGCCTTTCTTAGTTATCAGGCCCAGTGTGTGCTCATTCCCCAAGCAACTCCCACATGCCCCAGAGCCTGGCCCCTTTGATACAGACTTCAAGTCTTTAGAGGTGCTGCCTACAACCTCCGTGCCGATCCTCACTTCCTTTCCTACCAGATCCTGGCCTGGCTCTGAGCCTCCATGCAAGGATTCACTCTAGAGTTCAACTTCTCTCGGTTGTACCTCATGGCGCTTCCTAGACACTCCGAGATGTTTACCTGGTACTATGTTTACCCTCGGTGGCAGTTACTCTTCCTTGTCAACTGACTGGATTGAGAATGCTAGAAGATGCATAGAGATCTGGTTGTGTCTGTGAGTTATGTTCCCAGAGGCATTCAAGTGAGGAGGGGAGACCTTGAATGTAGGTGGCACTAATGGGATGGAGGACAAGGGAGCGATGGAGAAGAGGAGGTGAGCGCTGCCTGTGTTCACCTCTCTTCGCTTCCTGACTGCAGATGCAGTGCGGCCCTCATGCCCTGCTGCCGTAATGGACGGCACCCTTCAACTGTGAGGCAATATAAGCCCTTCCCTACTGAAGTCGTTTTATCAAGCATTTTGTCATGGGAGGCAGGGGAAGGGATCTATCCCAGGTGTCCCTGAAGCCTACACATGTTGCTCCTCACACGCTCATGGATAAAGCGTCTATTCCAGGTATGTGCTAGGGCCAGCTCGTGTTACTGCCAACGTTCAAAGCCAACGCATTTTTTGAGCCATACAGCAGCAACTTGAAGTCAGCCATCGTGGGGAAGTATCTACCCTGAAGAAACTGACAATGGCTACAAGTGCCATCCCCAACCAATGCTAACAGATAAACATGGAGTGACACACAGCCGGATCCAGGTCACTCTCTGTCCAGCTTTTCGTGCCATGCACTGTGCCCAGAAGTGTCTGCTTGAAATGAGTATGTGTTGGCATGGGGCTTGTTGGAAGTGACCGGGCAGCAGAAATCCAGAAGGGCAATACTGACCTGAAATTAATCTCTGGCCTCATGTTAACCCTTCAGTCAATACTCTTTGAGATCGGACCAGACTTTACAGACAGGTCACATTTGATTCTTCAAGCTGAACTCAAAGGCTTAATGATTCATCACCTTTCTAAAGTTGCAGGAATTACCCATGAGATCCCAAACTCAACCCCAGGTCTCTACAGCACCATTGCCAGGATTTTCTCTACCCCATCACACTGCAAAGTCACGACATCATACTTTACGTCCTCGGTCCTAGATTCCCCAACTTCTGCTCCTAGCCAGAGGCAGGCAGGACAGAAGCAGGTGTGGCAGGCAGTGGGAAAGGGACAGTGTGGGAAGCCAGGCCCAGGCAGTCCGCTGGAGAAGTGGGAAGACGGGATCCATCTGGGAAGCCTGCACTAGCAGCTCTGTGGGTGAGCTGCGGGCTGGGGCCGTACTGATGAAGCCTGGTCCTCAGGAACAGGGGCAGCTGCCCTGCTGGCGTCTGCCTGAGTGTGTGTCGTGCAGCAGGGGCAGAGGGAGGGGAAATCCCTTTCCTGCCACAGAAATAAATAATTAAAGCCAGAGTTTGCTATCTCGCCAGCGGGTGAAGAGAATACAGTATATCCAAACTAAGTCTCTCGTAGAAGTGCACCCATGGGTACTCAGGCCCACCACCACCCCAGCAATGCTCGCTGTGTTTCTCAGAAGCCAAACTCTACACCATGCATACCACATTGCCACCTGGCCCCCCAGGCTGCAGAGACTTAGGGCCTGGGAAGAGGCTGAAGCGCAGGAGAACAGAGCTACTGCAGCACGCTGAGGTTGGGCGGGACAAGGCAGGGCGGGGCAGTGCCACAAACAGGCAAACCATGAGCCAAGCAGAATGTAAGAGAGCTCAGGACTGAAAAGGAGCTGAGTGTCTAAACCTCCAGCATTCAGGCAAGGAACCACGTGACCTGGAGCTGCTGCCGATTTCTATGGTGTAAATACTCTATGACCACTTTCAAGGTACTAACAGTCCAACAAGCAGCCCGCAAATGTCCCAAATCTTTAATCAACAACACCAGCATGAAGCAGCTATAGATGATGCCCAGGAAGACCCTAGTCCATGCTGAGGCTGGACATTCACCTTGAACGGAAGTGCTAGCATAGGCTTCATAAATGACCAATAGAGGCCCGGAGTTACCGCCATGGAGTTTGGGACTAGACATCCCAACAGCTGTCCAGAAGTCCTCATCCACCCCACGTCTTCTGTGTCCTTACCTGTGCTTGGTTCTGTGGTACCTGCCTTCACTCCCACCACATCTGTGTCTGCTGTGTTAACCCCTTCCTGGTGTCCTGTGTTCTGGACCCCATAACCCCTCCCCACAGAGATGCGTAATCCTGGTATCAGCTTGACAGGACCTAGATCACATAGAAAACACAGTCCTGGGCGTCCCTTCAAGGTAGGAGGTAGGAAGGTCCCTTCTAAGTATGGCGGCACCATCCTGTGAGTTAAGCTCCTAGACTGAGTGCAAAGAGGAAAGCAGGCTGGGCGGCGGCGGCATCCATCCCTCTCTGCTTCCAGACAGCGGATGCCACGCCACCAGCTGCCTCTCACTCTTGCTGTGACAGCCCTGTCATGGTGGGTTGTCCACCTAGGAGCAGTGCACCGTAACGAACCCTTCATTTCTTCTTTAAGTTGTTGTGCATTTGTCACATAAACAAAACGTGTAACTAATACTTCACAGACATCCACCCTCTGACCCTTCGCTGACTCCCTTCCCATCAGAGAGCGAACACGCCTTGCTAGTGTCTCTTTACCCTTTGCCCTACTCTCACACTCCCGTCTCTTGCCTCATACTCAAAGGCACCATCTGCTTTGTCTGCCCCCCCCTCACACATGCATGCGTGCATGCGCGCTTGTGCACACACACACACACACACACACACACACACACACACACACACACACGTCTCTGCCCGCTGGCTCCTGTCCATGCCTCCCCAAAAAAAGCTGGGAGAAGCAGCTATCGAGGATTTTATGCAGATTTGGCCTCATCATGCTTCATTGTAAGGATCAAATAGCAGAACACACGAGCAAACACGGGGCCGTCAGACGACCATCCAAGTCTTTCCAGAAGAAATGGCAGTCAAGACGCTAAAGTCAGCAGGCCTTTGTGCTCAGAAGGCCTTAAAACTGCCTGAGTAGTGGCATGTCCCTTGGCAGAGACTTAAGGATGATGAGAAACTGCTTGAGGGGTGGGGGAGCTGAGAATGAGGGGAAAGGTAGATGGTTGCAACCCAGTACTGGGGAAAAAAAGAAAAATGGATTCTTGGCAGAATGCAAATGTCTTTTAAAACATCTCCAGGAGACGAAACGTTTGAGCAGGTGACAGTGAAGCATGTGATGAGAGGCCCCTGGGGGTCTCCACACGGAGCCCTCAGAAAGTGCCCCACAGCTCACTAATGCATTAGTATGAGGGACTGGAGGGAGGGGATGCTCAGAGAGGAAAACAAGGGGACAGCTGACATCTGGGTTACCCCAGCTACAGCAGGGAGGAATGACAAGTGAATTCAGCAAAAATGTTTTATTTCCACATCTATTGTCAAGCCTAATTATTGGTTGAAATTAGAGGTTCTGCCCCGATCATGGCCATGAATAAATAAAGATATGTTTGAGTTTCCACAGATGTTATTGAGTTTCATCTATCTTTCCTTTCTGGGGATGAAAAGGAAGATGCAGCTACACGGACATCTATGTTTGAGGTATAGAAAGGCCGCCCTGCTGAGGAAGCACCTGACTGCGTACATGGAGGTGAGCCTTCTGATCCATTCAGCGGTCTCCAGCCATCAGACCACACAGCTGACTAAATGAAACCAAGACAATCTGCGTTCCTGCGTCCTCCTCCAGGCTGTGGAAGACTCACACTGGCACTGCATCCAAGCCCGGCAAGATAACGGCAGCCGGTGGGATGCTTCCTTCTGCACGCTCCACGTGCCCAACCCTCACATAGTTGAGCATTTAATCAGATAGTCTGAGAGCCAGCTCGGGGCCCAAGAACACAAGTGGCAAAGACAAAGAGGACGCAGCCTCCGCCTCGAGGAACCCATGACCACGTGCACATCGACCCTGCCGTCTGTGGGCCCTGCGTGATCGATTCTTCTAACCCTGCCCCCTCGGTGGAAAACAAGGGGCGAATGTGGCTTGTATTGAAGAGTACAGTCTCTGATCATCATCCCTTGCCAGTGAAACCTAACAGTCTATGTAGCATCTGCTATGCATGAACCAGTATTCATGAGCTAGACATGATTTAAATTATGTGGAAAGCCAAGCTGGGCGGTATGTGCCTACAAAACAGCACTCGGGTTGGAAGATGCAGGTTCAAGGTCATCTTTGACTACATAGTCAAGTTCAAGGCAACAGAGCCTGCAAGAGACCTTGTCTGGACATAACAAACAATAGTTCATAAAGGTAAAGTACCTCGTGTGCTGAAGGCAGTCTAGAAATACCATATAAAGGATGTGAGCATCTTCGGACTTCAGCGAGGGGACCGGAGCCTCTGCCCTGCTGACACTGAGTGACAGCTGATGTTGATGTGACAGTCAGGAGGGAGGACATTATCATCCCCTACAAGCTGCCTTAAGGATTTTCTTGACAAAAGCAACACCCTCTATCCAGTGCTGAGTTTCCTCCACCTCCCTCCCACTCAGTGTCCGCTGCTTCCTGGCAGCTTGCTGGTCTCCACAACTTGAGAAGAAATCGTAGACACCCCATTCTCTCTCCTGCCCTCACTCTGTCCATGCACAACCAGACTGCCTGCCTAACATGGCGGCTCTCAGCAGTACTGAGGGCCGTTGGTTCTGATCACAAAACTGCTTTCAAAATCAGTCGTAATAGCTTAATAGACTCTCATCACGAGACGGCTTATTCTGTATCGGGCCAAACTTACCTTTGCCCTCTGACCAACTCGCCAAAAAGGGCTACAACTTCTCAAAGCCAAACACTGCAGAGAGAGATTCAAAAGAATCAAGCTGCACATGATCCCCAAAGGGGAGATGATGATGAAAACCAGCAAAGGTGGCCAGAGGGAAGGGGGGGCAGTGGAAGGGAGATGATGAGAGCAAAGACTAGCGGGGTGTGTGTGTGTGTGTGTGTGTGTGTGTGTGTGTGTGTGTGTGTGTACTGTGTGTGTATGTGCCGCGCGCGCGCGCGCGCGTGTGTGTGTGTGTGTGTGTGTGTGTGTGTGTGTGCACTTAAAAAAAAAGGAACCAAGTTACTAGAAGTGACTCTGAGGGATCATGTGGCCCAGCTTCCTGCTTCTGATTTCCTTTCTAAAGAACAATCATAATCTTTCTTGTCATGAGTGATCTTGAGTAGAATTATTAACACACACTTGGTCTTGTATCTTAAACAAGAACAGAAAAAAAAGCAAAAGCTACCAAGACTAAGAACACTTTATTGTGGACATTAACACTTACTGTGTGGACTCAGTGGCAGCCATTGTGCTGGGGTGTGCCATTTCATCAGACTGTGCAGTAAGCCTCATGGTGCTACCTGGTCCACAGACGGGGAACCTGAGGCACAAAGACAGAAGAGCGAGAGATGCTTGGCACGTAGCAGCAGAGCCTTGTGCACCCAACCCTCTGCTTCTCAACACTGACCATGCAGCAGCATTGCTAGAGCGGCTGGTCCTGCCTCCACGCTGCCTGAAACATGATCCCACTGTGTCAATCAAGCTACTCAGAGGCTTGCTTATGAAAGTCTGGTGCCATGCAATGATGTTCTCCCGTCTCTTCTGCTTCCTCAGCTCCTTCATCAGTGTGTGATGGGTCCCTCGGAGAGAGGCCTCAGGCACAATGAGCAGCCGCCTCAGAGCTATGGTCTCATCCCACACCTCATTCGCCCACTTGTATGCGTGGTTCTGGCTTGCTATGTGCATCTAATTGTGTCAAGCCAGTCTCCACCGCAAGGTACGTGAGCTGGCTAGGTGTAAAAGATGACGTGTTTGCCTTTCTTGACTCTTTACTAGACTGTCAACAAATGGTGCTCAATAAATACACACAAAAAGATGGACTTCAAATCCCAGGAATTTAAAAAAAAAAAGTCAGAGACAACCAGAAGAAAACTTAAACTGTACAATGATATAAGTTAATATTCCCCAAAAAATACTCCCGAATCCTCAACCTCACACTGTCTGTGCCATACGGAATCATGCTCGTGCGCATGCCCTGACCCTTGTCTAGTCTCCAGTACACACAACATTTGGTTGCACAAGATGAATCAAGGGCAACACAGATCTACTGTGAACCTGTCACCACCACAGAGGCGAGATGTGCCATCTCTAAGCAAATGATGATTGTGACCGCCCCACAAACACCAGGTCCACAGATCCTATGCAAAGTGCTCATTTATAGCCCGAAAATTCCAGCCCAGTGAGAAAGCAGATGGGTAGGAATAGCGAAGAGTGGCGATCAGCCTCAAGGCAGAGCCGACAGACGTGCTCTCCGGTGTGCACTAAATCCAGGAGTGATCCTCCAGCCATTACGAGCAGGGTGATGCCCCACCAGAGTTCTCCAAATAGCGAACTCTTAGCCCGATGATTGTCACCATCATTTGCCATATTTTCCATCCAAAAGCTACTCTCGCTGCTGCACGGCGAGCAGCTTTTATAGCCAGAGATGAGTGTCCACCCCTTTCAATTTTCATCGTTGCATCTGTTTTGCTATTTCCCTACAGCAGGTTGTATTACAGCGGAAGGATTAACGAGGAAGCGGATGCAAACATTTTTATTTCAAATAGCTGCTTTCAGACAAGATCTGGAGAACAGAATCAAGCCATATGATTGTAAAAGAAAAAAAAAAAACCCACCATCCAACTATTGGGCATCTTGCCATTATTTGTGATTTGCATGTAAATACAAACAACGTGACTAGGGTGGGGGGAGATGTACATTTTTCATTTGTGTCTAGCTAATCATTTTTTTTATTATTAATTTTGGTCTCTTTTATTTCACATAAATGTCATCTCAAGCACCAAACATCAACAAATAAGATCGTTTATCTTGCTGGGGAAAGCAAAACACTGCATCGCCATTCAGAGAGGCAGCTGACGTCCCTGCCGCACTACTAATAAAGATGGCCTTCAGAACAAAAAATAATCATTTTCTATTACTTTCCACCAGGCCTCGTCCATAAACGCAGGGCCCCGCTGGTAATTGCCTTCAGTGAAGAAGCAGGCTCGGGCTAGTACAATTTCCTAGGATGAAAAATTGAAGAACGCCCCCAGATCGAGGGTTGAGCTGGGGTGCCTCTCTCTGCCTGCTGTTCTGAACAAGAAGAGGGGAGGCGATGTTTTCCTTGGACTTCCATTTTCCTATTCTCGGCCTGAGTAGAAAGGAGAGGAGGGCATGGTGGATGGAAAGGAAAGGAAGACACAGCAGGTAGGAGGGTCACCCAGCATCCCTGAGGCTGGTCCAGCAACTGCTGCTCCCAGCCTCGGACACACAGGACAACCGCATCTCTGCACACGTGCGTGTGAGCCTCCTGTCACAGGCAGGGAGGTTGCATGGCTGCTGATGGATCCAGCGCGAGCCCGCAGACTGCACGCTTCCCAGTCACCGAAGCATTTGGCTCGCCTGCCCGTGCCGCCTGCTCTGCCAAGCGAGGCGCTGACTCCACAGGAGAACCGTCCTGTCGATCTCTGCAGGAACATAAGACCTTTTTTTCCAAGTAAAATGTTCCCCAACTCTGCAAGGGAGGTTGGCAGTACATCTCCAACTCTGGCCTGTCTTTTTAATACGCTTACAATAGCTCTGTTGGACTGAGACCAGCTGTTGGGACATTACCATTTGTAAATGCTTAAAACAGCTAACTCCTTGTTTTCTTGGCAACAGTGACTGGGGGTGAGGGGGAGAAAGAAAAGAAAAGAAAGAAAGAAGGCTAGCTCCAGCCACTTCCATTCAAACATTAAGACCGCTGCCTGCCAGCCTTGGCATTCGGTGGCCATTGTTTGCAGGGCTCTCTTCAACAAGTTTCTCAGCATCCTACTATTCCTCCATTGCCCCTCAGCCTAAGCAGAGCTCACCAGAGGGCTCCCGTCACCTGGGTCCTTATGGAGTTCACACCAACCATGTGTTCAGCCTTTATCTGAAAGGACATGCAATGCCCAAAGGATGTGCTTTATTAAGGCCTCATCTTTAATCCTCCTGGTACCTGCTCGCGATGGTGGTCACTCAGTGTTCCAGGATGGGGGGGGGGGCACCACATGAAACCTTCCAGAATGACCCACCACCCTTTCCTATTTTTGAATGCACGCAGTACAGATGAGGGAAGGATTCAGGGCCAGCAAGAGACTGGCACAAGGCCGGTCCCTTCCACGCAAGGCCATTCTGAAGAAAGGCTCCTGTTACGGGGTCTACCTTTCATCTGGGTGAAGATCTCAGAGACTGGTCTTCAGGAAAGTCCCGAAGCCATCACTTGGCTACTCAAAATAGATAGGGAATTCCTGGAAAATGTGTGAAGTTCCTGCTTCCCCGCTGGGCCTTCGCTGTTGGCAAGGTGGCCTCCAGGGCCACATGCCCATCCATCGTGGGCACGCCACATGCCTCCAGCCCAGCAGCCCTGGAGGACAGGCACTGACAGGCTCAGCAGCACCACAGCAGGGACAATGAGCTCCGTGTGCCATGGCCCGCGCTCACAGCCTTCTGTTCGATGGCCTCCCCCACCAAGGGCAGTGGTGGCTGCATCTGTCCTTGCTCCTTTAGTGGGGTTTCTGGGCATGAGATAGCGCGGTCTGTCTGTGTCACACATACTCTTGGAGATGAGTGAATTCAAGTAGCCAAATGTCTCGGCAGGGTTGAAATCCCGCACAGACGCTCCAAGAGCAAGGCTGGTGCCCAGCACTGGGCCCGGGAGGATGAGCTCTTGGTGGGTGTGTTGTACAACTTGGCCTGAGACATTAGAAAGTTCTACACTCATTCGGCGGCAGTGTGATGCGGTTGATTCCTTATGTGGAAGGCAGGAGCGCGAAACAGACAAAGCACACATAGGCAGAACGCTGGGCCACAGGCTAAGGAGCAGGGCACAGAGGAACAAGCAAAGGACAGGGAGCCAGGGCCCTGCCGCTGGCCAGTGCAGCCACCAGAAGCGCCCGGAGCCTGCCCCATGGCCTGAACTCTCTCATCTGTACATGCCTGGCATTTGGCTGGAAAGCCATCCACATTGCATCTGCTTAAGGATCACACCATGTCCCTCCTAATTCTCCATTACTTCAGCTTCTGTACATCAGCTATACCTCACACTTAAAAACTAAAGTCTCCCTCTACATTTGGTCCTCAGATAAACCCAAATCAGCCTATATTCATCTTTTCAGGAGAAAAAAAAAACATGAAGTCCCTTAATGGACGCTTCTGATTCCCAGGCCAGGTGGAAAGCCTAGCACTCACTGAGCTCAGCACACAGTGGGCTCACTATGGGTCACAGTCAGTTCAGCACACAGTGGGCTCAGTATGGGTCACAGTCATTGAATGGAACAATTTTTATGTGGAAAGTGGGGCTCCTGAGAAGACAGCAGAAGTGACATAGGAAACCAAGGTGGCCGAGTAGAGCAGTCTGAGGCTGAGGCTGTCTTGGGTGGGAGTGTTACACTTGCCCAGATGCAGCTAATTTAGACAGCAAGTGGGAAGCTGAAGGTCTTTGCTAACCCTGACAGTGGAACTGTTACTACTGAGCCAGAAGAGGCAGAAGCAAGGACCACATACAGGCTTGGCTGAGGCTTGAATGAGGCAGCGTAACTAAGCAGCCACTGGCCATCTTCACACGTGTCTACTAGTCTTCCCTGACGGACTAAGGTTCCTTCCTAACTGGGGCCGTGTGCTGCCTACCACACTGTATTCTCAGTCTTGCACAAAAGGTGCTCTGCTGTTGTTACAAATAACAAAATAGGTGCAAGAACACGTGCAAGAGCTGAGCCTCTGCCCTCAGATCCCTTCCCCTCATGATATATGGGGAAAGCAGATGACCAGAAAAGAAAGAAAGAAAGAAAGAAAGAAAGAAAAGAGGAAGGGGAGGGGAGGGAAAGAGAGGTGAAAGGAAGGGAGGGAAGGAAAGGGAAGGGAAAGGAGGGAAGGGAAGGGGAGGGTAAAGACAACCAACAGCAGAGAAAATGAGTGACCTCCTACCCTTAGGAAGCAGAGGTGAAGTGACAAGCCAGACCAGCCTGGGTGTCTGAGCTCAGTCCTCCCATGTGGCAGTGATATGGCCTTGGCTCCTAGGAGCCACCAATGGGGCTCAAGAGGGTTGGCCCTCCTGCATTCTGAGTCCCACCCAGCCCCAACCTCTGCCAACAATGATGACAGGACACGTGGGTGCATGTCATCTCATCCAGCCCTCAAGCCATGAGGATACATCAGACACAACTTCAGGGCAAACACTGCCACTGGGTACAAATAGCAGCCAGATCAGAGCCAGCAGGCACCCCGTACCTGCCCTGTCCTTACCTGAGCCCTTTGAGGAAAGCTCTCAGACCAGGAAACAAACAGACAGATCAGTAACTGGGCCACAGTTAGCCAGCACATGACTGAGTGGATCTGCATGCCAGCAGCTGCGCACAGAACCACCTTGTCTGCCTGAAGTGTCCACAACTGTGCTAAGCCCCTGTAAGTAGCAGCACGCAGGACTAGCTGTCCACCCCACAAAGAGCCCTGCAGTGTCCAGGGGCACATCATCTCAGGCATCTGTCCTGTGAAGGTCGATTGCTGGCGGTGTATTTAGTTTGTTTGTGATAGTCTCCATATGCAGCCCTGGCCAGCCTGGAGCTCACGATGCTCCTGCCTCAGCCTCCCCAGCGCTGAAACCACAGGTGTGAGCTACCATCTGTTCATCAGTGTTGAGCCTCTAAGGCAGTAAGCACTCCGCCTAAAACGTAGAAGACCCACGTGACCCCTCCCTGCCAAGTTGTAAAGAGATATACAGTACTGTGTTCTTCGCTCTGTCTACAAAATGCCCTACCAGGCCCATGTGATCATGTTGTATTGGCTAACTGGATGGACAGATGGGCACAGCCCTCAGATCATCTGGGTTCAAATCCTGGTTCCGTCACTCAGTAGCTGTGCTGTCCTGTCTCTACTGCCCCATCTACAAGATGAAAATAACAACATCCTCAACTTCCTCGTGCTGGTGAAAGGGGACCCATCTCCCAAACCCAAGTCCCCTCTCTCCTACCAGCCCCACCTACAAAGGCCCAAACCCTCAGTCGGTCCTGGACCGACTCATCCATAATCCAAGCATCAGGGGTGGGGAGCGATGAAGACATGAGAATCAGGAGGCTAGCCTGAGCTACCACAGAGCTCACTGCCAGCCTGGGCTACATGAGAACTATTTCTGCCACTGGATTAGATCCCCACTGTTAAGACTCACATTCCCACCTCCAAAGCAGAGTAACCCAATTGTGACACTGGAAACCCAGGTAGGACCAGGTCAACCTCAGCCCTACAGTAAGGGATCTGGACCCGATGTTTAAGTCCCTCCCAGGCAGCAACACAAATGTAGCTCAGGCATAGGCCGAGCATTTGCCCAGGTTAACTCTGCCATACTCTATTCCCATGTGTCCTTAAACAGCCTGCACACTGCACACCACCGTCCTCCCTGGAGAAGGAATCCAGTCCTTGTGTGATCAAAACACAGACAGGAGGGGGGAGGGAGGTGGCAGAGGGGGAGGGGGACAGAGAAGGAGGGGGTCAGGGAGAGAGGGGCAGAATATATGTATCCCTGGACAATTTGGGTAGGAAGTCAACGCAACTTGGACAACCTTGGGGGGGTGGGGGGGGAGGAGCAAAGGAGAGCCAGGCAGGTGCGGAGCCCAGTGAAAACCCGCAGGGGGCGGGGGTGGAGGAGCAAAGGAGAGCCAGGCAGGTGTGGAGCCCAGTGAAAACCCTCACGGGGCGGGGGGGGGGGGGGGGGGGGGGGAGCAAAGGAGAGCCAGGCAGGTGCGGAGCCCAGTGAAAACCCGCAGGTCAAACACATTACTCCTCCCCTTCTCTGCTGTTTGGATGTAAAACATCCATGGGTTTGAATGCTTGATGCCCAGCTGGGGGCGCCATTTTGGGTGGTTTTAGAACCTTTGATCAATAGTCTAGCTGGAAGAAATGGGGCAATGGGTGTGGACCGTGAGGCTTATTGCCTGGTCCACGTCCTATCTTCTCTCTGCTTCCTGATTGGCCACGGTGAGGCAGCCGGCACATCACGTGCACCATTGAGAAGCGGAAAGAGATGAATGCTGGTACTCAACTCATATCCTCCTCGGGATGGCGCCATCCACGTTCAGGATGGGTCTTTCTTGAAGTGTGCTCATAGACACACCCAGATGTCTCCGTGGCGGTTGTCCTGAACGCAATCATGTTGGCATCACTCCCCTAATTTTGCTGCTTCCTTAGAGGACGTGCAGCCTTAATGAGAGTGTGGGTCTCAACATACGAATTGAGGGGAGTAGGGTAAACATTTGGTCCAAACTGTTTGCAACAATTTTGAGGTGGATCTAAGAGTTATTTGACAAGGACTAAGGATTCTTGCCCCATCCACACAGCCTACAAGCAGGTGGTCATCCCAAAGGCTCGCCTTATGAGGATAAGGCCTCGCACGGACATGGCACTCCCCCAAAGCACCCATAGATGACTCTCTTGCTGTGAGACATCATAGGCAACTATTTTAATTTAGGTGCTGTGCATCAGTAGCAGGCAAGATGAGGCATTTAATGTGGTGATTGTTAGGAAGGCAGGCAGAGAAAGAAAGCTAGCGCTCAGCACGATGCCTTGTCCAATCTCTTTGTTTTCTGCTAATGTTATAGAACATCTGAGGCCAGGTGACTTATGAAGAACAGAGGTTTGCTGGGCCTCTATCCTCTACAATCTGGGGAGCTCAGTCTGATTACGGGTACTCCAGCATCTCCCACCCGTCTTCCAGGAAGATAGCCCAGGGGCTTGGTGCTAGTTGGTCCTTCAGGGTATTGTAAGGGCAGGCTTCCTCTCCCAGAAGAAAATGGCTGTGCCCAGTCATATAGACAGCAGGGGAAAACCTGTGCAGACCAAACTCTAATAGAAAACCATCAAACTGCAACCTTAGGAATGACCCTGACAGCCTTCTGAAGGCCATTAGCAAGGCTTGCTGCCCTCGAACCCTGCTGTGGTGTGGTGAAGGAAAACACAGGTTGTATTAGACCACCTAGCCCAAGCCTGCCAACTTCTCCCTAAACCCTTTCAAAAAAGAAAAGGGAAGAAAGAAGGGATAGAGAAAAAAAGAGAGTGAAGGGAGGTATGTAGAACCTGCATCTCAAAAACACTACTTTCACACGCTGTGTGAATTATTTAGCAGACAGCTGAAAAGACTAAACTCAA
The DNA here is from genome assembly GCF_903995435.1 of Acomys russatus. NCBI lineage: Eukaryota > Metazoa > Chordata > Mammalia > Rodentia > Muridae > Acomys > Acomys russatus. The sequence goes on from NC_067142.1 coordinate 84,642,585, forward strand.
CAGAAGAATACAAAAACCCAGCTTGCAGTGCAGACGCCTTCCCTGAAGCCCATGACAATGAAATGTGTTTTATGCCCCAGATCAACTTGCCAGGGACGGAGCTTCAGAGACAGACGCCCACCGGGATCATTAGCCCCTTATCTCTCAACTCTTGCCACCAGCATCCCGATCCCTGTGCCTGGGCAGCCCAGGGGACGGGAGCTGAGAAGTGTCTATATTGTAAAGTGTTTGGTTAAACAACCCCACCGCATTCTTATTTGCTGGAGGTTTTAGGAAGCAGATGTAGGACTGGCAGGGCTCAGAGCTGGCGAGATTGTTCTAGCTCATTCAGAGCCAACACGCACAAACACCAAAAAAAAAAAAAAAAAAAGCTGCATTTGGTGCGCGTGCCTGGGCGTGCGCCGCGCCTCGCCTCTGTGCTGTTCTCCTGTCCAAGGTTCCTCAGAGTCCGAGCTGACCAACGTGAAACCGGGCTTGGGGGCCGGCCAAGAGAAATATGAGTTCTCCCAGAATCTGCATATGGGTGTCTCTCCACTGAGGGCTTGCTGTGAGTCTCCCCGCCTGCGGGTACAGGGGCTGCGCAAGTGACTTACCCACTGCAGGCTAGTGCAGTGGTTGCTGGAGAAAGGGTGGATGGATGCAGAAGCCACTATAAAGACCAGCAGCAGCGAGGCAAGGCTGCAGCTGTCAGGCAGTAACTTAGATAGTTACAGCTGCCATCACCTAGCTCGTGCAAGCTTTTTAATATCTTTTGGCAGCTCTCGGTGTCACAGCACAAAGGGAGAGTTGGCACTTCCTAGCACACTTTGTTTGACATAACTGTAGGCAGGACCCAGCTGATACCTTCAGCGCTGGGGATGGGCTTGCTCTTAAGGTGCATTTGAGCAGATCGAATGCCAGGATTCCCCCTACCTCTCCCCCCCTCCCCTCTCCCCACTGCCCCGCTTCTGTGTAGGACACATGACACCCCTAAATCACACACTGGGCACCAGATCAGATGAATGGGAAGACCAGGCGGGTGTTCGGCATGAGGCTGGCTCTGTAAGCATTGAGCGAAAGAGAAGGGAATGAGGGAGCGCAGCAAGACGCAGAAAGCAGAGGTGGAAAACATTTGCACAACTTCCCCTAGCCTTGGGGAGAGACAGCCCTGCCTTGCCCCTACATCCAGAGAATATGACATCAGATAAGCACCACCATCTTGCTTCCTGCTCTGCTTCCAGCACAGGGCCATACACCTCCTCCCTAGCCACATGGGAGCCTAACCTGCTTCCGATGGCTCCCTGAGCATCAGGACTCTGCTGAGGGCCAACAGCTAAGGCAGTTTGCAGCCGCTGTTCCCACCACAGCGACTCCTCCACCAGGCTGGGCACCCTGCTTAGTGAGAATTGTCGTTCTAAGATCATGGAGCCGATGGTCATGAGGAGAGGGTGCCCACAGAGGACGGGTGTGGGAAGGGAGGGAGGAGGAGGGGCTCAGCCTGGGTGGGAGGCTGGTAGCAAAAGGAGACTCACAGCCGTGGCCTCGGTGCCCAGTCATTCCAGTTCTGTCCAGTAGATATGTCTTTGTACTCCTCTCTAGGAAGTGGCTCTGGAGGTGGAGGGTCACCAGGAAGACACAAAAGTCAAGCGTGTGACAGCTGCCAAAGCTGAGAATGCGCCCTGCGCTATCGGCTTCCCTACCACTGTGGTCAATCCTGGTACAGTCACCTGGCTAAGGAGAGAGGTTATTCTGGCTCATATGGTAGAAGGATCCAAGTCATGACAGGTTGGCCTAACCAGCAGGAAGCAGCTAAAGAGAACCATGGCCTACCCCTGTCCCCACTAACCTTCTTTCTCTCCTACCTGGTGTTGGGGTATTGGAAGGGATTGCGGTGGAGAAAGGGAGCGAGAGATATAAGAAACCCAAATGAAATAGATTAAAATGTACGCCACCATGTATACAAGTGTATATATATGCATATGTGTGCATATATATATGTAGAAGTGTGTCTGTGTATGTATGTAGATGTGTACATATGTGTGTATACACATAGGCATATGAGCAGAAAGAGTTTTGTTGTTTTGTTTGTTTTGGTTTTTTTTGCCCACTGTCTTAGGTGATGACAATCTATCATGCCAGAGGAGGCAAGTTAGCAGGAGGCATCAGGCACTGGGAGTATACAATGGAGACTCATCTCCCCACATAGTGGCTGAGCAGGAAGTGGGACTAGCTACAAAGAAAGGTATGCCCCCAGAGATCCACTTCCTCCAGTGAGGCTACCCCTCAGAACACTGCCCGCATCTGGGAACCAAACCTGGACTCAGCCCACTCCACCCTGACCTCATCTGAACTGATTACATCAGCAATGCCTCTTTATGGGGTTAACACTGCACCCAGCCCAGCTGGTGGGGTTGTGCACAAGGCAGCACTCTGCTACGTTAGGTGTCATTTCTAACTTTCTGCAGTCCTGCAAGGTGACTATATTGCCTGCGTTCCACGTAGAATGACAACAAGACCCAGAAAGATCATAGCCCTTGCCAGAGCCACCTACTGCAGCCTCTCCTTGCTGAGGGCCTGGGGGCTGGCAGCTGCCATGTTCCTCCCAAGGACCCTGGAACATTAATGGGGAACAGTCCCTCCTCAGCCTGTGGAGCATGACCTAGCCTGGATCACTACAGGTGGCATGTGGTGTAGAGCCCTGATGGCCTAGGAGGTGGCGGTGTGGGGTAAAGCAGGGCTCACCTTGGCAAGAGTCTCCACCTGATCCAACCCTGGGCACTTCACCATCGCACACGCGTTTAGTCGCCAGCGTTCTTTATTAGTTACTAAGCAATGGAGCGATGACGAAGCCTGCCTGCTACATATCTGAGTCCATAAATGTCAGCTTTCTCTTCCGGTTTCAACGGGCTCTGAAACAGCTCTCCCTACTGTCATTGCTGTCTTTCCGCTCAGGGAGTGCAAGCTCACTGGCTGCTCTCAGTACAAGCAAAGTACCAGTAAGATTCGGCAGGCAGCAGCAAGGTACCCACCCATCACCAAAAGCAACCTTTACTGTTCACTTAGTTCATGCTTGGCACTGTTGCCAAGTCACATGACTGAGCCTAGCAAATCTCCCAGCATTCTGAGCAGGGGCACCATCACCACTCCACAAATAAGGCAACTGAGGGGGAAATTCTGGTCCCCCTTGGGGCCTCCCTGGAGTTGTACTTAATCAGACGGGGATCTGAATTAGGCAGATGTCAGGGTCATGTTTGTCCTATAGACACTTGGGTTTTATCGGCTTGGGGCAGCACTTCTGTGTCCACCCAGAGGGCCATGCCTCTATTCACCAAGGGTGGCCGGAAAGGCCTTCAGAGCTGGCCTGAGAAGAAGAGAATGGAGTTCTCGCAGAGACGTGAGGAGCTGGGCAGACAGCTCAGCCAGTCAGGTGTTACCGTGCAAGCCTGAGGACCCAAGTTCAATCCCTAGCACTCATGTACAAATCTGAATGTGGTGGCAGATGCTTGTAACCTCAAGGCTGAGGGTGAGAATACGCCGCCTCCTAGGGCTCAGCCTCTAGTCACAAAGATCCAGGTGAATCAGAGACGTTGCTTCAAAAAGTGAGGTGGACAGCATGACACCGGTGGTTGACCTCTGACCTCCATATGCACATGCATGTACACACACACACACACACACACACACACACACACACACACACACACTGGGTGAGGGGAGAACAAATCCTACTCCTATTGTGCTATTTGCACAGGTTTTTACCTTCCAAACAACTTTTCCCTAGAAAAGCCACAGATCAGTGTGCCCAAATACCAACCTAGAGTATTAAAGTAAAAAACAAAAACAAAAACAAACAAACAAAAAAAAAAACGGAGTTTTCCTCCACTCAAGATCTGCCAAGCTGCCCCCAAACTTGGAGGTGTGGCCTCCCGTGCAGGCCAGCATCCAGCTCCCAGACACTAGATTTTCAGATTAGGTCTGAGACCAGGACTGGCTTCTTAGACTAGGTCCTTTACCCTCAGTCCTCTAGTCCCTTTCACAAAGTCGGCTTCTTGCAGCCCTGCTGTGCTAAAAGATTCCAGCAGCTTCCAAAACAAAATTCGATGAAGCCACAGCTTGAGAAATGCCTCGCTTCCTGGGCTCATGGCATTCCAGATCATTATTCACTTATTATCATTCAAAACAAATGAGAATGGTAAAACATCAGCTGGAGGCAGGCCAGGACAGAAGGGACTGGAACATCTCATAAAACTGTAGTATTCCACAAATAGAAAGTATGAGAAAATGCAGGAGAGACAAGGGCTGAGGGCATTCTGAGCCTCCTCCCAAACACAGACCACCTGAAACAACAGGGCACCACGCATGCCCATCTCACACACAGAAGAGCACTGATAAGGGCATCCTCAACAGCAACCACAGAGAAATAAGGTGTGTGTGTAGAACAGCCAACGTTAGTAGGACAGGAACGTCACTTCCTTCCCTCTCCTCTGGCTGGTAGGGGAGAGTCCTCCAGCCAAGTTCTCCCCAGCAAAGGAGACAGGCTGGGCTGGAGAAGCAGTTCTGTGGCTGAGTGTAAGTCTGGCACACAGACAGCACTGGGTTCCCCAGCAACACAGAAGAAAGAGGAGAAGGAAAAGAGGGGGGGAAACAAGAGTGGAGGAAGAACACAAGGAAAAGGAGAAAAGAAAGAGGAGAAAGCGTGATTCACGCTTTCAAGGAGCCTTGGTTCTCTGCTAGAAAACACCTGCTGACCAAGCAATCCCTAACTCCAGTCAGTATGGATTGACTCCAAACCTGCAGTTAAAGCTAGCTTCAACCTGAGAAAATGTCCACTTCTAAGTCGGTAAACATCCCTAGATGTTGAAAGTCACTGACTTTCCAAGATGACTTTCCCAGAGGAAACATGGCAGACTGCTGCTTGGAAGGCTAGAGTGTTTGGGTGCCCCGAGCAACGTAAGGATTTCCAGACTGAAGAGCCAGTCATTGCTCAGGTGCCATGGGCTCCATCCCTTCACCCCACTCTTCTCCTAGGCCACCCTATCCTGGGGCTCCCTGCACCATCTCCTCTGCTCCATATGGAAAGAGGCTCCTGCCCAAGATGCCTAACTTTGGAGGTATGGAACTCACTCTCTGCAAGGCTGGAGTGTGCCTACAGGTGGTTGTCTACCGACATGCCTATTTCTAGAAAGGAGACTGCGAGAGGCAGGCTGACCAGCAACCCCAGGGTTTCCCCAAGTCTGTCTTCTTCTCACCGTCTTCCACAGAGCTCAGCCATTCTTGTCCCCATGCTTGGCCTGGAGTGGGTGTGGAAGGAAGGACCGAGTGAAGCCAGGAGGGCAAGAGACCCAAAGCCACTTGCATCAACTTCGAAGCAGCAGACACCATAGGTCTGATCTTATACTTCTTTACAGCAGTGAAGCTAACCCTTGCGTGGAATCAGGAGAATGTTCTCTCACGCTTAGCACGCCCACCACCCTAAAACCATGTTGAAAACTGAAACAACTAAATGTCTAACAATGGGGGAAATTGCTAAGTGAATCCAAATCATTGACTACAAGACATAATCCAAAATACAGTCTGCAAAGATTTTGAGGACGGAAGAAATACCAACAAGAGACTGGTTAAAAACGGGATGCAGTCCCATATAGCCGGACAAAGATGGAAAGTGTACAATACCAGGTACTGTCTGGTCCACCCAAATGAACGCATTTCCCTCTTTCACTTCTAGCTTTGTTGAGAACTACACACACACACACACACACACACACACACACACACACACACCATATGCATATACAGAGAGAGAGAGAGAGACTGGCAAGGAATATCCTGAGAGGCCATGAGGCTCTCTATCATGCAGTGCCTGAGGCCTGGCTGTATGTCTGTCCCCATATACTATGGGACAGACCTAGGTGCTAATAATGTTTTCATCTCATGTCAGCCCTCTGAGTTGGGTTCCTATCCCGGGGAGCCAAAAGAGCTCTAGCACACACTATGCAAATGTCCACCTTTCTGCATCTCTTCCCCCTATCACCTCTGTATACTGTGAGAATAAACTGTCTGGCTCGCAAGGATGTTTTGATTTTGTTTGGAATTTTTCAAATTGCATTTTATAAATATTTTTATCATCTGATTGATGTATTCAACCCCCAAATTTATCACTTTAATCCACTTACGTCACATGTTTGCACAAAACTCTGCTACCAGAAAACATTTATTAAATGTGTGCCTGTGTGTACATGTGTGTTCAGTAGCAAATCTTCTTATGAGACATAGGAAAGGCATTGGAAACAGTCCACTATGCATCCTTCTTTATCAAGGACAGTTTTGATGAGCCAGAGCTACAAGCTCCTTCCTCTCTGGGTTCCAGTGTGAGTCCTGTCCTTGCTGTGTGCAGGCCCCATGCCACCCTTGGCCTGCCAACAGTAGCTCCCATTCCAGGACTCTGGGGGTCACCCCTGCTGGCTTATCCCAACATCGGCCATTTGCAGGTGTCTCCACAGAAAAGCTGCAGTTTTGATGTATTGAAAACAAAGTTTAAAAAAGGAAGAAATGGATTACTACTCAGTCACTCAAAATACAATCTGGTCATTTGAAAAAGGAAAAACAAAAACCAGATGGAACCAGAGATCATAATGTTAAATAAAATAAGCTAAGAACAGAAAGAAAAAAGAAGAGAAGAAAGAGAGGGCAGAACATGGCTTCCATCATAGCACATAACGTGTCCACTTCTCCCTTCTTTGCATGCTCCTCAAAAACCACTGTCATCTGGGGTTCTCTGGGGCTTGTCTTCTCTCTCCAGGGAAGCCCTCAAAAGCTTTATTCTCCAGAAATACTAAGCCCTTCTCTCAGGAATCTGAACACTTGGCTGTCACACCCCCTACTGGTGGCCTGATGAATCCCCCTCAGGGTTTAGCCTTCAAGCAAACTTGAGGATGGTACAGGAGTTTGCTTTTCCAGTGGGGTTCCCTTGACAACAATCTGCTCAGGGCACCATGACTCTGAGGCTGCAGCCTGCAGTGGGCTCCACAGTCCACTGATGGACCTTTTGGCCAGTGACCAGGTAACTACCCCTCACTGGATATAAAACCTCACAGCATTTCCAATTTTTCAAAGATTCATCTTTTAATTTTTATTTATGCGTCTGTGTCCCTGTGTATGTGTGTGCACACGTGTACAAGTGCCCACAGAGGCCTGAGGAGGGGATCAGACCCTCTGGAGCAGGAGTAACAGGCAGTCGTGAGTCACCTGACATGGGCACTGGGAACCAAACTCATGTCCTCTGGTAGAGAAGCATGATGGTTTGAGCCAGAACATCCCCCAGAGGCTCAAATATCTGAATGTGTGCTCCCCAGTTGGAGGAACTGTTGGGGAAGGGTTAGCAGGTGTGATCTTGTTAGAGATGTGTCGCTGGGGAGTGGGGACGGGCGTGAGCTTTGGGGTCTTAAAAGTTCACACCATTCCCAGTTAGCGCCCTCTGCCTCATGTCATGGTTTGAGATAAAAGCTCTCAGCTATTGCTCTAGCCCTGCAGCGGAAGCCTTAGTTCCTTTTTAAAACTCAGTTATGTCATGCAGACAGGTTTTTGTTTTGAGTCCAAGGGTGGGATATGGGGATGCTTTTAGTTTGTCCACTGCTGATAATTGGCTTGTGCGGCTTGGGGAGGGGCATGGTCTTTGCTAGTTGCAGTTAGTGGGAATTCTGAGGAATGGGAGAGGTATAAATATCAGAGCCCAGAGAGAAGAGGATGCTTCAACTGACAGTTGGAGAACTGCTCCAAGAAAGGACTCTCCAAGAGAAGAGAGATGGGGGAAGGGCTGGATTTCAAGGAGGCCATTGAAAGAGGAAGAAGGGTCTTGGTTTGTTTGCTGTTTGTTGGATAGCCCTGACAGCTGAGATTGGTATTGCCCCAAGAACCTGACAACCGTAACCAGGCAGAAGTAACTAAGGAGAACTCTGCCCCCTTTCCTCACTAACCTTCTTTCTCTCTAGTGGGCGGGGGGGGGGGGGCATGGAAGAGAGGTAGAGGAATAAGAAACCAAAATAAAATAGAGTTAAAAAGTAGCACTTTCATAGCACCATGCTTGCCTGCCTGCCTGCTGCCATAGTGGTCATAAACTAACCCTCTGAAACTATAAGCCCCAAATAAACTTTCTTCTTTATGTTGCCTTGGTCATGGTGTCTCTTCATAGCAAGGGAAAATTAAATAAGGCAAGCAGCAAGCTCTTTTAACTGCTGAGCCATGGTTAGGCAGAGGTCCAGGGTGTTCAATAGCAGCCCATCAACAAACGAGTCAGGGGGGTTCCACGAGTCCCAACACACACATTCTCAGTTGCCTCATCTAAAATTAAATTAAATTAGATTAAAAAGTCAAATAAGTTGCTTATGTGACCCAGAAGTCTGAGATCTTAACAATGACAAAATTAGGATCCCCTATACCTGCCATTCTTCTTGGTCCCTGTGTCACTGGCCACAGGAAACAGAACAGCAGGAAGCTTCTAGCTGAGACAGACAGAGAGAGTGTCTCAACCCACAGCTTCTCCTCGCAGTTCTCAGCAGCTAAGGGGGCAGGCCACCATCTTGAGGACCAATGGTATGTTCCTGGTGGCATTGCAGACATGCAGAAGCTGCCTGGTTTTCCGAGCAAAGCATGTTTTCTCTTATGTTTCCTTTTGCCCTCTGGCTTGCTTTTACAGCAATTGCACATTCTACAGACGTGTCATATGTTAAAAATGGAGGTGACAACAAATCACATTTTCAGTTATTTTCTCCTCTTATGTATTCGGGGAGGTTCGCTCATGCCATGGCATGAGTGTGAGATGCATTGCTTTCGTTCTACTGCAGGGAACTCTGAGGATTGAACTCAGGCCGTCAGACTTGGCTACAAGCACCTTTACCACTGAGCCATCTCACCAGCCCAGTACCTCAAAGTTTCAGTGTCACAGCTAAGTGCATAGTATGTTTAAAAGTTTAATTCTGACAATACAGATTTTGGGGTTTTATTACACTGGTTGGTTTTGTTTGTCTTTGCGGTTTTTAGTTTGTTGTTGTTGATGTTGTCTGATGCTACTTTGCCTCTTCCTCCTCTTCCTCTTCTTCCTGCTCCTGTTCTTCCTTCCAGGCTCATGTCACTGAAAGTTTGGCCTTCAGGCACAGCCAGATCCAGGTGGGGCTAAGTCACTGAGCCTGAATGAAAGAAACTGGAAGAAGCTGCTAGAAAAAATGCCTCCACCCTTCTCACAATTAACACAGCTATCCTCCATTGACTTCACATTGCTCAGAGGCTCTGCTGAGCCATCCTTTCTGACACCATTAGCCCTGCACTGACCCTTGGCGAGCGTTTCCAGAGACTGGATTTCAAATCTGTAGCAATTGCCTATGCTTCTCTGCCTCGGCTGTTTCTGTGGATGCCACAGCAGGTTGTGGGGCTTTCAAATGCATTTTCCTTAAAGACTTAGCTCCTGTGATGTCAGTACACATGGACCTACATGCACGTGTATTGCTATTAGTGGTCAGTTTTCCCAGCGATAACACTTTATGCTGGCAAAGGTTTCCCCTATGTCTGCTTTACAAATTTGTCTTAAAACTCCAAAATTAGCCCAGCAAAACACACATGCTCAGCAGTATAACTATAGTTCAAGGTCAACTAAGCTACAGGGAGAGAGAGAAGAAAATATAGAGTGAGATGGAGACATACATATTTAAATTCACATTATGAGTGTGTGTTTGCAAGACACATCTACATGGCAAATAAGGAAACTTCACACACAAAAAAATAAAAAGATAGCCCCAGATTTTAATTCCACCCCCAAGGTAGAACAGGTGGCGAAAATATAATAAAACATGTTGCGAGGAACTTGTCATGAATTTTAAAAACAAAAACGCCTACAGACCAAATACGCTGCTCTGACACTGGGCTAAATCTGAAGTTCCCGAACTATTTTAAATGACAAAGCAGAAGCTCCCTAGAGAGGAGTCCAACAGAAATGGTTCGAGGGCAATTGCTGCTGGACCCATACAGAAAGAAGCTTGGAGAGTGGGCACAGCCAGCTCCCTCTGCCACAAAGGCCACGTGCACGTGTCCATGGCCAGGCCACGTGCAGGACGAGGCCTGTCCACAAAGGCCCCTGGGAGCTCTCCCATGCCCCCTTGACCGGTGGCTTCTCAATGCATATGTGACAGGAAGCCGAGCTCAGGCTCCTGAGCAGCCACTCCAGGGACCGGGGACCCTACGTGAGGCAGGCTGGAGGCAGCGGTTCTAGATACACAGCTGCCCACCCTCACATCACCATCTGTTCAGTTACTGCAGCCACCACCAGCCTGTGCTTTGTTCTCGGGCAACAGGATATGAAGAACTCACTTGGCGGCCCCTCCCTGATCACAGGGAGGCTGGGTGCTGCACCGAGGTTACCTCAGCTCTTTTTCCTGGTACTAAAGCAGCTGGACCGACAACATAAATCTCCAGCTCTTCCCACACCATGTTGACTGCAATACACTTAAGACAATCCAGGGCTGAGACATAGTGCGCACATCTGAAATCCCAATGCTTGGAAGGCTGAGGGAGGTGAGTCCTGAGTTTGAGATCAGCCAGTAGTACACAGCAGAACCCTATCTAAAAGAAGTGGTAGGTGTGCTCAGTGGTAGGGTGCTTACAGAATATACAAGGTCCTGAGTTCAAGCCCCGGCACTGGAGGATGAGGGATGGGAGGAGTCAGCATCTCAGCCTCCTTCTCTCACAAGTCTGAACATCTGGAGAGGTCTGGAAAGAGACAAGATGAGCATGCTGCCCAGTGAGCAGGAAGCCTTTGTCCATTCTAGACCCACAGCTGCCTCCGGGTACCAACAACCTGCTGCTACGCAGAAGTGACGAGGGAAGCTGAATCCTTGTGTGCAGGGTCTTGACGCCTAACTATTTGGTTCCCAACCACAAGAATGGCACTCACCAAAAGGAAAGACACAAAAGCCTGGGGACAGAGCTCAGATGGCAAAGCCTTTGCCTACCGTGCACAAAGCCCTAAGTTCAATCCCTAACCACCCTGAGAAAATACACAAAGAAACCTGGTCCCCACGCTCCAGGGACACCCGAACATCACCGTCCTGCCCGACTGTTCACAACACCAAGTCTGATCTAGCCACACAGTGGTGTTTTGTCCAGCTGGGAAGGAGAGGATTATGATATTTGCAGAGAAATGGGCAGAACTGGCCTAGACTTAGACAGAGTTCTGTGTGTGTGTGTGTGGTTTTTTCCCCTCATGTGTAGAAGCTAGATTTAAAAAAATAAATAAATAAACATGAAAGTAGAAAGGGAGACTATTTGGAAAGCAAGAGTCAAGGAAAGAGATAGCATTAAGTGGATTGAGCAGGAACAAAGTGCTGGGCATACACACATATAACTGTCGCAATGAAACCCCTTACTTTATACAATTAAAATATGCGAGGAAGCAAGAACTGGCCGAGGCTATCTCTGCAGGGCTAACATGAGAAACTTCCTTATTAGCAAGGTCCTGATAAGCCTGCCTCCTGGTGGCCAGCCCAGCCTTCTCCGTGTGTCACCCCAACGCTAAGGGGCTTTTCCTACTTTCATTTCCTGTTGTTATGATAAAATACCCCAAAAAGGCAATTTAAGGAGAAAAGGTTTGTTTTGGGCCATAATTTCAGGTTATACCCCATCATTATATGGAGGCCAGCTCCATAGGAACCTGAAGCGACTGGTCTAACTCATCTGTAGTCAAGAGCAGACAATGAATTGATGAATACTTACACCCCAGCTTGCTTTCCCCCTCTTATACAATCCAGGATGCTCTGCCCAGGGGATGGCGCCTCCCACAGTGGACAGATCTTCCCACCTCAATTAATATAATCAAGATAAACCCCCCACAGATATGCCAGGAGGCCAATTTAATGTAGACAATCTCTCATTGAGATTAAGGCTAATCATCAGATGGCTCCACTCCCAAACTCAGGCTCACAGTGCAACTGGTAGGCCAGACCTAGTCCACCTTCTGTTTATGTTAATAAAGTTTTATTGAAGCACAAGCCCACCCGTTTATTTCTGATTGCTCATTCTGTTTTCCTGTGATGCATATGGAGTCCAGTCATTGGGAAGAACATGCACGCTGTCAAACAAAATCTTACACGCTCATTCTGGGTGCCTCTCCAGAAAGAGTCTGCAGACTGGCCTGGGACTTCGCTGTAGTACATGGGTAGACTATCTGTGCTTTCTATTGCAAAACTAAGAAAATCCTGCAAGATTGGGAACCCCACACAAAAACATTTCATGATATAAGAAAAAGGGTCCCAAGACTTATAAGCTAAAAGTTTTAATCTTCTGTCTCTTGGGGTTGGTTTTGTTTGTTTTTTCTTTCCCAACCACTTCCCTAGGGAACACACAAGTGTTTCAACCCTAGCTTTTCTAGTAAGCAATGGCAACATGCTCCAGAATAGTTATGGAAAAGGGCAGGTACTCCTGTGAGTTGATATCAGACCCTAATTAGCCACCAAGCCCAGCTGACAACAGCCCATCATACGCCTTTGCCCAAAGAAAGCTCAAGTAGAAGGAGAGGAAGGAAGAGAAGAGGAAACAAATAGCTAATTACGATAAACCGGTTTCCTTGGCAACACTGGTCGTAGCGGCAGTGATGGTGGCGGGGGGGGGGGGGGGCATTTAACGATAAACACAGAGGTCTGATGTGACACTACAAGACACCTACTGTCTCGGTGCTGGTTCCACTCCAGCAGAGGTAAAGCCGGATGCAGCTCTTGTCCCGTCTGGAGACCTCAGAGGTGCTTCCTTGAATTTCATCTTAAATCTGTTAGTAACTTATTCTCCAAAAGCCAGAGTCAGGAATATGGAAACATGTTTGCTGTGTCCACTCAACCCTCAGTTTCAGGCACAGCATTTATTGTTTCCCTGGCAAGCTGGACAGTTACCCTGTGGCTCCAGGAGGGCTGTGCAGTGTGCAATGTAGAAGTGGACTGCGCCCCTCACAGGCTTGTCAGCCATTAGAGGCAACCCTGAGACTGCTGAATTACCTCATTTCTGTTCCTGCCTCCATTGGGAATGCCTGCGTCTAACTTTCTAAGAATAATATTTTGATTAAAATGTTTGAGAAACATCATATACTATATTAGTTGCTTTCGTACCATTTTGAACAAAATATATGAGAATACTTAAAGGAAGGAATTACATACTTTAACTCAAATTTCAGAGGTGTCAGGCCACCGTGCCAGAGGAGGTAAGGCCTAACAGGACACATATTCGCATGTGCAAGCATTATGTAATCTCATACCCAGGCTTTGTGTTTATCACGTATATGACATGTGTGTTGGCTTGTTGCAGCTCAACTCAACACAAGATAGTGAGTGTCATTTGGAAAGAAACCTTAATTGAGGAACTGTCCCCACCAAATTGGCCTGTGGTGGCCTATGGGAAAGCCTGTGGTGCATCTTCCTGATTGATGATTGATAAGGGAGGGCCCAACTCACTGTGCATGGTGTTTCCCTGAGCAGGTGGGCCTGGATGATATAAGAATGTGGGTCAAGAAAGTCAGGGGAACAAAGCAGTGAGCAGCACTCTTCTGTGGCCTCTGCTTTAGTTCCTGCCTCCAGGTTCCTGCCTTGAGTTCTTGCCCTAAAAAAAAGCCTTTCCTTCCGAAGTTGCTTTGGTCATGGTGTTTTATCATGGCAATAGAGAGCCTAACTAAAACAATATGCATGTGTGTGTATACTTATGTATGTGTATGTACACGTACACACACTGGAGGGACATGGGCTGGGCATCACCAGGCTGGTGCTGAAGGTCCCAAGCTCACGGAACATGGCACCATGCTGTCCTTGAAGGATGTCCTGAGTTACGACTGACACATCCCTTCCTTCTTCTTCAACTCTAGGCCTGCCTCATGTTGTCCCATCTCTAGTTGCAGGAGATATGTATATAGCTAGATTATATAATTTATTTTATTAACAATTTAATATATACAGAGACAGACAGAGAGAGATGGGGACATTGATTTTAAGAGATTGGTTTATGTAACTTGGAAAGCTGAATCCAGAATCCCCAGGATCAGCCAGGCCAGCAAGCTCTAATGTCCACCCAGACAGAGCCCACAGAGCAGCTCAGATCTGGAGCCTGTCTGCTGCCAAGGTCATTACACAAATTACACAGGCACAGACCACACACACATGCACAGTCTCAACTTCAAATGTCCAGTGTTCATTATCTGATGCTTCAGTGACAATCTGTTCTCACTGCTCGATGTGCAGCTCTAGCCTTGCTCCTAAGATGGCTTCTGTGTTTTGGTGTAAGAGGGTGTAAGCAGAGGACCTTTGAGCTGCCCGTGTAGTCATTCTGTTTTGCTCTTTAATGAATTTGCTGCTCATGTTTGGTGGTGGTGGTGGTCATCATGGTGGTGATCATCGTGGTGGTGGTCATCGTAGTGGTCGTCATCATGGTAATGGTGGTACTGAACATCGTGGTGGTGATCATCGTGGTGGTGGTGATCGTGGTAGTGGTGGTGGTGGTCATTGTGGTGGTGGTGGTCATCATGGTGGTGATCATTGTGGTAATGGTGATGGTGATCATCGTGGTAATGGTGGTGGTGATCATCATGGTAATGGTGGTGGTGGTCATCGTGGTGGTGGTCATCTTGGTGGTGGTGGTGGTCATCATGGTGGTGATTGTGGTGATTGTGGTGATGGTGGTGGTCATCATGGTGGTGATTGTGGTGATTGTGGTGATGGTGGTGGTCATCATGGTGGTGATTGTGGTGATGGTGGCGGTGGTCATCATGGTGGTGATCATTGTGGTGGTGGTGGTCATTGTGGTGATGGTCATCTTGGTGGTGATGGTCATCGTAGTAGTTGTGGTCATCTTGGTTGTGGTCATCTTCATGGTGGTGGTGGTCATCATGGTGGTGGTGGTCATCGTGGTGGTGGTAGTGGTCATCATGGTTGTGGTAGTAGTCATCATGGTGGTGGTGCTGGTCAGCATGGTGGTGCTGGTGGTCATCATGGTGGTGGTGGTCATCTTGGTGGTGGTGGTCATCTTGGTGGTGGTAGTGGTGGTCGTCATGGTGGTGGTGGTCATCATGGTAGTGGTGCTGCTGGTCATCATGGTGGTGGTAGTGGTCATCATGGTTGTGGTAGTAGTCATCATGGTGGTGGTGGTGGTGGTCATCGTGGTGGGGGGGTGGTGGTCATCATGGTGATGGTGCTGGTCATCATGGTGGTGGTGCTGGTCATCATGGTGGTGGTATTGTTGGTCATCATGGTGGTGGTGGTCATCTTGGTGGTGCTAGTGGTGGTCATCATGGTGATGGTTTAGACAGAGTCCCACACATCTTAGTCTGGCCTCAAACTCACTATGTAGCCAAGAATAACTTTGAGCTCTGATCCTCCTATCTCCATGCTAGGATAAAAGTACTTGGAGCTGATTTTTTACTTGTTCCTCACTAACTTTCTTTTCAAAATCTCCAGCATACAAAAGGAAAGCACCAATCTCCTCAATAAAGAACTAAAACTCTAAGCATCCCAGCAGCACATCAGCCTGGAACAGCATGAACGTCAAACAGTTCTCTGTGTGTCGATGACAACTGCTTTGCTTCTACCTCAAGATGCTAGAAGACAGGGGAAACCCATCCCAGAACAAAAGGGAAAACCTGTGCCCAGAGAGCAACACTCACCTCCATCCTCAGGGTTACACGCTCCTGTTGACACTTTCCAGGCTGTTTCTGGATCCTGTGAAGGTGCCAAGCAGAACAAACACTCATTTGTGACCTTGTGTCAGGACAGGGCCACTTAAGCATAGGCAATTGACTATTCAAAAATGACAGACCACTAGAGCACTTCTCCATCACATGGTTGGTAGTATTAGAGCCTTTGCTTTTGAGATACAGAATCTCACACACACACACACACACATACACACACACACACACGCATGCACACACACACACACACACATGCACTCATGCACACGCACATGCACACACACCACACACACAGGCTACATGCACACATGCATGCCTACCACACATAAAATCATCTTCATGTGGTCTACAAAGCTCCCCTCAGGGAATTCTAAAAGCTCAAAGACTATTTCCAATATTTTAAGATTTGCTTCATTGTGTGCTTGAGTGATTACATTTCTCTCTGCTGCTATAGATGCTACCACATCTCTGTTGAGCATTTATCTGTCTATGCTGACAAGTTCTCCGTTCCTAACTTCATTTCATATGCCTCTGCTGCATTCAGGCAAGAATACCAGAGTGTTCCAGTGCAGAGCTGTTATCCACTTCTAAGGACTGATAAGGAAACAGATGCCACTGAGGATTTCAGTAGACAAATCTCATTATAGAGTTAATTATTAAAAATAAATGTGTACATTTGCTTAATTAAATATATTTTATAAATAACATAGGAGCAATCAAATACATTTTTGCAAAACCATCAACTGCTTTATTATATTGTCATTAAAATTTTTCAAAAAAATGTTGGCATGGGGACTTAGGCCTATAACCATGGGACTCAAAAGGCTGAGGCAGGAGGATCCACAGTTCAGCTTGTGGTACATAGTGAGGTCTTGTCTCAGAAACCTTTGTGAAACATATTTAATTACAGAAAAATAAATACCCAATAGGCTATATAATATATTACCGAATAGAGTGTAAATTTCCATATGTGCACATGTATGAACATGTATTTAAAAGTATGTGCCCCACTCTATACATAAATGCACCATTTCACTATTTAACTGTGTACATAGTCAAAAAAACACTGAAGGGAAATCAAGAAGTTAACCATGTCCTGCTGAGAGATTGCGCAGTGTACAGGGTTTTCTTTTGGCCTTAAGTATTTTCTACAAGGAATATCTTTACAGTCTAAAGATAAAAGGTTTGGGGTTTTGTTTTGTTTTGACTTATTTTGGTTTGGTTTTTTGTTTTTCAAGACAGGGTTTCTCTGTAGCTTTGGCTGTCCTGCATTTGCTTTGTAGACTAGGCTGGCCTTGAACTCACAGAGACCCGCCTGCCTCTCCCTCCCTGGGTCCTGGGATTACAGGTGTGCGGCACCATACCCAGCAAAAAGGGGTTTTCTTTGTTTGTTTGTTTGTTTGTTTGTTTGTTTTAAATATTTTATTAATTTTAACTTATGTACATTGGTGTAGAGGTGTCAGATCTTGGAGTTACAGACAGTTGTAAGCTGCCATGTGGGTGCTGGGAATTGAACCCAGGTCCTTTGGAAGAACAAGCAGTGCTCTTAACCACTGAGCCATCTCTCCAGCCCCTGTTTGTTTGTTTTTAAAGAAAAGGAAAAGTCCACTCCAACTTATTTGTGAATTCAGCTCTTCTATGTTGGGTCTTTTCCAAGTCCATTATGTCATCCGTAAGAAGCCAGGACCATGTCGCAGGGGAGGTCCAGGTGTCTGCTTTGGAGAAATCTGATTTTTTACACACTCAGAGGCCGCATTCTCTCCCCTCCCCCTACACTGAATGTCTCTCAGAAGCATCCAACATCTTGGCCAGAACCCCTCACTGCACTGCAGCTGGACCACAGTGGCACTAAGACACTCAGGTGAAGTCTTGGGCACAAAATGAAATAAAACACCATCTCTTAACATGTAAAGGAAAATTATCAATCTTTCCATTAAAAATAGCCTTAAATAACCTGTCTAACACCTCTCGCCTATAACAGCAGTGAATATTAATAAGTGGAATTCTTAGTATACCAATGCCTGCAGTTGGTTCTTTCCTACCTCAGAGGAGGAATATGCACTTTAAGTTGTATCTGCATAACTAGGCAGAGTCACAAGAGTGACCTAGTTCCAAAGACCAAGCCTTGCTTCTACTCTGAGCTCTAGAAGCCACCGCTGGCAGTTTGAGAAGAGCGTTTTCCGTCTTCCCTCGAGAAGAAATCCACACCTCCCAAGCCATCCAGCTCTCAGCCCTGGGGATAGAAAGATAGCCTCAGTGTGCCCAGTGGTCAGCCAGGGCTGAAGAAGAAACACCAGGAGGGGAGGGGCACACTGCACAGTTGGGGTCTCTGCAGTTTGGAAATGGTTCAACAAGCATCCAAACATCTACACCAGCAATTCTCAACCTGGGGGTTATGATCCTGCTGGGGATCAAACAACCCTTCACAGAGGCTGCCTAAGACCATTGGAAAACATAGGTATTTACATTACAATCCATTACTAGTAGCAAAATTACAGCTATGAAGTAGCAATGAGATCATTTTATGCTTGGAGGTCCCCACAACATTTGGAGCTGTATTCAAGGGTCTCAGCATTAGGAAGGCTGAAAACTGGTCCACACCCTCTGTGACGAGGTTCTCTGCCTCTGGAGCAGCAGGCAGTGGCTACATCCTTTACCTCCCTGGCCCGTCAATCAACTGTCCCCAAGTGGCTTCTCTACAAAGGGCACGTGGCTGGTTTTTCTATTTTACTTGAAAAATGCCATAAAGCAGACCACTTTGTTCTGTACATTGACTGCACCTCTGCATTTGAAAAGGTTTCCAGGTTTTCAAAACATGAGTTCAAACAAAATAGCTCCAAACTACCTGAGATTTCCATCTATTAACCAGTCATGGAGCCGCAAAAGGTCTGGTGGTATTAGCTTTGGGCTGCAGGCTGAGGTCAGCCTACACCTATGCTAAGTTATAGGCTCCAGAAACCTGAGCAAACCTGGGGCAAGGACCATGAGGGTGTCATCTCAACATCTAGAAAATGTCCCGAAGTGCCTCAAAGTCTAGATCCATCCTCATTTCCTTTGCTGCCTCAGGCTATCGCAGTGGTCACAATCCACCCTCATCAGAGTAAGCATCCAGAGAGAAAACTGAGGTCCTCTCTTTACACCTCTGTCTACCCTGGAACATACTGTGTCATCTGGGCTGACCTCAAAATTACAGTGATCCTCCTGCCTCTACCTCCTGGCTTCTGAGGTATTGCATCATTGTGACTAATTCATGTGATTTTTTTTTATAAGTATAAAATAACTGATTCTTCCACTTATTTAAAGAAAAGAAAACATGTATAAGACCTGCATCTGGTTAAAGATAAATATTCTCCTAACAGACATATACTCTCTATAAGTAATGAGCAACAACTGTTCTAGCTTCATTTTTGTTGCTATGACAAAATGCCTGGCAAACGCAGCCTTAAGAAAGAAAGGCTTATTCAGTTTATAATCTCAGGTTATGGCACATCACCGAGGGGAAGTCAAGGCAGGGGTGCCGGCTGCCAACCTCATCACATCCAGTCAAGAGCAGAGAAAAGCAAATGTGTGCCTGCTTTGTTGTGTTGGCTCACACTCTACACTACAGTCGGGGACCATCTGCCTAGGGCATGCCGCCACCCACAGTGGGCTGAGCTTTCCTACAGCAATTAGCATGATAAAGACAATCCCCCACAGACCTGTCTACAGGTCATCATGATCTAGCAAGTTCCCCTCTGAGACTCTTCTGTGGTGAGTCTAGGTTGTGTCAATTAAAGCCCATGCAAGAAAAGAACAGTTGCCCAAGAGAGCCAAAGTGATTTGCAGACCTAATCAACCCAAGGAATACTTAGTAAGCATTCTCTATCCAGAGACTGGACCAAGCACTTTAAGACTTTGTCTCATTTAATTATTCAAGTGTGATGCATGGGGTTTGTTATCTGTGGAAAAGGGAGAGTGAGGGTCAGTGTGTAGCTATCCCATCTCACCCAAGGGTCAGCATGTAGCTCTCCCATGTCACCCACAGGTCAGCGTGTAGCTCTCCCATCTCACCCACAGGGTCAGCGTGTAGCTCTCTATCTCACCCACAGGTCAGCATGTAGCTCTCCCATCTCACCCACAGGGTCAGCGTGTAGCTCTCCCATCTCACCCACAGGGTCAGCGTGTAGCTCTCCCATGTCACCCACAGGTCAGCGTGTAGCTCTCCCATGTCACCCACAGGTCAGCGTGTAGCTCTCCCATCTCACCCACAGGTCAGCGTGTAGCTCTCCCATGTCACCCACAGGGTCAGCGTGTAGCTCTCCCATGTCACCCACAGGTCAGCGTGTAGCTCTCCCATGTCACCCACAGGTCAGCATGTAGCTCTCCCATCTCACCC
Source organism: Acomys russatus (assembly GCF_903995435.1). Lineage (NCBI taxonomy): Eukaryota > Metazoa > Chordata > Mammalia > Rodentia > Muridae > Acomys > Acomys russatus. The sequence goes on from NC_067142.1 coordinate 84,662,642, forward strand.
ACAGGTCAGCGTGTAGCTCTCCCATCTTACCCACAGGTCAGCGTGTAGCTCTCCCATGTCACCCACAGGTCAGCATGTAGCTCTCCCATCTCACCCACAGGTCAGCGTGTAGCTCTCCCATCTCACCCACAGGTCAGCGTGTAGCTCTCCCATGTCACCCACAGGTCAGCGTGTAGCTCTCCCATCTTACCCACAGGTCAGCGTGTAGCTCTCCCATCTCACCCACAGGTCAGCGTGTAGCTCTCCCATCTCACCCACAGGTCAGCGTGTAGCTCTCCCATGTCACCCACAGGGTCAGCATGTAGCTCTCCCATGTCACCCACAGGTCAGCGTGTAGCTCTCCCATCTTACCCACAGGTCAGCGTGTAGCTCTCCCATCTCACCCACAGGTCAGCGTGTAGCTCTCCCATCTCACCCACAGGTCAGCGTGTAGCTCTCCCATCTCACCCACAGGTCAGCGTGTAGCTCTCCCATCTCAGCCACAGGTCAGCATGTAGCTCTCCCATCTCACCCACAGGGTCAGCGTGTAGCTCTCCATCTCACCCACAGGGTCAGCGTGTAGCTCTCCCATGTCACCCACAGGTCAGCATGTAGCTCTCCCATCTCACCCACAAGAACAGGGTTCAGCTTGGAAAAACTAACAATTGCTTTTGCCACATCAGTAGGGACTATTCTACATGCTGCAGAGTTTCGGACCCTGATTGCTTTAAACGGCATATGAATGCAGTACATCCCATAACCAGGAGCCAAGACAACCTCCATCTCTTCACCCTACAGCATGTCCCACAACCTAGAGCTGAGATGACCTCTATCCTGGGCAGGGAACTTCTCTTCAGCCTTTGTAGGAACCAAGCCACTTATGCATTCCTTCCCACGAGGTTAGTAAGAGTCTCCTTGCATCTTCATTTTTCTATTATTTTGAAAGCTGGTATTTTGTTTATATTATTATGCTAATGACACAGACCGTTCACATAAAAACTACATACTGTCCACAGTTATGAAGACGTCCAATGCTGCGAATCTTCACAATGAAGCATGAGCGTTTTTTCTCTTGAAAACCAAAAACCATTTCTCTTGTATTCTGCGTGAATACAAGCAGAAAAAGGTGTAGGTTGGCAAGAACACTCAGTGAGTAAAGACAGCTGCTGGGGATGGGCTTGCTCTGCCAGGCTCGGCATTATGGCACGCTGCCCACGAGGGCCCAACCAACCATGGACTGCAGCCTTCAAAACCATGAGCCAAAATAAGCCTTTCCTCTTTCTAAGTTGGTTGTCTTTGGGTATTTTGTTACAGTATGGAAAACCAGCTAAGACAGTATCTATTAAACATGAGAATGAAGAATTTATTTACACTTCTGAGTGAAGGCTGAATAACACAGATGAATGGCATAATTGCATTCTCACGTCTTATAAGTGTTCTTCCCTAAATAGCTTTCCCTGAGCAGAAATGCTATGTGTGGCATGACCAGTCATCCAGTGGACTTATGCTTTCTTAATTTAGTGTGGCCCCCAGGAACCACCCTGGGGTGTGTCTCTCACCCTAGACACAGCGTTCTTATTTACATAAGAGGAGAGTGCCTTGGAAGTCAAGAGACAAGTTGCAGAAGTCAGGTCTCTCCATCCATGGGTCTTGATGTTCAAGCCCAAGCCATCAATTTGGGCAGCAAGCACCTCCACCCACCGGGCCATCCTACCAGACCCCGTTCACATTTCTTACGAGAACACATGACCACATGTCATCACTCAGGAAGCTTATCACTGTAAATCCAGAAAAGGCATGAGGTGGTGACACTCTTCCATGAAAACTGACACGTAGAATGAGGTGGAAGGTGATGGCCCCAGGCAGACTCCACGCATGCGTACAGGTGTAAGACATCATTTATTTGGTGGGTGATGTGAAATCAGACTCATCACTCCTGTTCACCCTCCAAACAAGCAGAAGGTCATGTACTGAGAAATGCTGTAAGGGAGGAAAGAGATCAGGAAACGGAGATCACAGATGTAAACTATCTTACAGGAGGACAAGATAGCTCTTTTGTTGGTTTAGTTTTTTTGTTTCTGATTTTGTTTGATAGGTTCTCATATTGCCCAGGCTGGCCCCAAACTCACTACATAGTTGAAGATGTCCTTGAACGCCCTAACCCTGTCTCTACACCCCAAACACTAGGGCTGCAGGCATTTCACACCTCGCTGTGAGGTAAATATGAACATCCAGGGCACTTTCTGTGCTTCTCTGAACTAAGTACTGGGCCCAAGCTCTGTGCACAGCACAGCACCCCCAGGCGGCAGGTCTGATATGGCTACAGCCTAGCATCTGAAGAGAAAACAGTTTCTCACAGGGACAAAGGATTCCAACACAGGCCAAGTGTGGTGGTGCACACTTGTAATTGCAGCACCCTGAAAGCTAAGTTCAAGGACAGCCTTGGCTATAGAGTAAGAATATTAAAAAATCGAAATTCAGAGGCAAGTGCTCATAGTCAGACCTGATCTGTGCCCTTGACACATGCCCACTTCCCATGACTTGTATTATGAGACTATTATGACCGTGACATAAGACTGGATAACTTAGCTCTGACGAGGAGACAGTGGGGGTAGTCTGGAACTCACAGGCACAGGAAAGGACTTTCTGAACAGGGCACAACTGGTGCACACATTAAGATCAACAACTAATAAATGGGCGTCTCATCAACCAAAAGGCTCTATACAGCAAAAGGCACCATTATCCAAACAAAGAGGTGGCCTACAGGGTGACACAGCCTTACCAGCTACCCGTCTGGCAGAGGTATCTAGAATATACAAAGAACTAAAAAAATTAGACATCAAGAAAACAAACAAGTTTTAAAATGGACCACAGATCTAGAGTTTTCAAAAGGTGAAATGCAAGTGGCTGAGTAACATGTTTTGCATTCAAGACATCCAAACACATAAAATAAAATTAAAATTAAAACTCGGTGTTTTAAAATCCAACATTTTTTAAAAATTCATTTATTTATTCACTTTACATCCTGATTGCAGCCCCCCTTTTCTCCTCCCAGTGCCTCCTTACACACCCCTCCCTCCATTCCCCCCTTTTCTTCTCCTCAGAGAAGGAGAGATTTCCCCATGGGTACCAACCCACCCTGGTACATGAAGTCACTGCAGAACTAGGCACATCCTCTCCCACTGAGGCCAGACAAGGTAACACACTTAGGGGAATAGGACTCAAAGGGAAACTTGAAAGTCAGAGAGGGTCCCCCCCCACCGCCGCTCCAGCTGTTGGGGGTCCACATGAAGACCAAGCTAGGCATCTGCTACATATGTGCAGAAGCCCTAGGACCAGTCCATGCTTGCTCTTTGGTTGGTGGTTCAATCTCTTTGAGGCCCCATGGGCCCAGGTTAGTTGACTCTGCAGGTCTTCTTGTGGAGTCCTTGACCCCTCCAGCTCCTTCAGTTGTTCCCCCAACTCTTCCGTCAGACTCCCCAAGCCCTGCCTATTGTTTGGTTGTGGGTGTCTGCATCTGTTTCCATCCCCTGCTGGGTGAAGCCTCTCAGAGGAGTTATGTTAGGCTCTTTGTCTAGGAACATAAAAGACATGCATGGTATGTACTCATTTATAAGTGGATATTAACCATCAAGTACAGGATGATCATGCTGCAACCCACCAACCCAAAGAAGCCAAGTTATAAGGAGGGGCCTAAGGGAAGATGCTGGACTCTCACTTAGAAGGAGAAATAAAATAGGCATTGGAGGTGGATGGAGGAAGGGAACCGAGTAGGAGAAGGGATGGGGAGGGGAGTGGGAGTGGGGAACAGGAGTAGGAAGAGAGGAGAGGACCAAGTGAGAGAATTTTTAATAGCCAGAAGCTGGAAACAACCTAGATGTCCCTCAACTGAAGAATAGATAAACTGTGGTACATCTACACAATGGAATACTACTCAGCTAGGAAAAACAAGGACATCTTGAAATTCACATGAAAATGGATGGAACTAAAAATATCATCCTGAGTGAGGTAACCCAAACATCAAATATCTTTATCCATCACAGAAATTAAAATTGAAACTATGTTGATATTTCACCTCAGTCAGGATGGTTAAGACTGAAAAAGCAAGTGACAGAAAATGCTGCCATGGGGGTAAACGAGACATATTTCATGCCAGTGAGAGTGAAAAATGGTACAAGCACTATGGAAATCAGTCTGAAAGTCCATGACAATAGATCAATCACAAGATCCAGCTATACCACTCTTGAACATGAACTCAAAGACTCCATCTCCTGCTGTGGAGACATTTGCTCATCCATGTCCATTGCTGCTCTACTCACAACAGCCAGGAAATGGACAGCAGCCGGATGACCATTGCTGATGATGGACAGTGAAAACGTAGTCCACTTACACAGCAGAGTAGTATTCAGTTGTTAAGAAAACTGAAATCTGCAGGTGAATGGATGAAACTAGAAATAATCATTCTGAGTGAAGTAACCCTCACCCAGAAAGAGAAATGCCACATGCTTCTCTTGTTTCTGGATGCTTGGACTCTTCAGATATGTGTACTCCACATCTGAACATCTCACAGATGTCAGAAACTTAGAATTCACAGATGGGGGAGGGGATTAAAGTGGCAGGAGATGGAATACAGCAGTATGAAGGCTTAAAGGGGAATAATGGAGCAGAAAGGGTTAAGTTGGAGTGGGGGCGGGATGGGAGGGTAGAGGGGGGAACATGGGAAGCATTAATTAATACCATGAAAAAGCCACATGGAGCCCATAAATAGAATCTCCTTAAAATATAAACATATACATTTATAAAAAGAAAAGCCATCCTATTGGAGTTCTACGATCCAGCTAAACAACTCATGCCCAGCATCACAAATGAGTTACCTCTTTTGTAATTGATGGCCAGTGGGGTCACACAGTTCCCCCAAGCATCATAGATCACTGCTAACACACTTGGCTATCCTCCAGAACTTAACATAAGACCCTATTTCTGAGGACACCACATACCTGAGTCACACAACATGAAAAAGGCCAAGCTGGTACTCCCCTGGAAGTTTCATTCCTCCTGGCTGGCTTTCATAGTGGGGAAGGTAGTGTGCATATTGCTGCAGGAGAAAAGGAATCCTTTCTCTCACCCATGTGTGAACTCTGTGAGCTATGGTAACGACCTGCCTAACAAGAGATACCCACTGGTACAATAGTGGCACGAATGTGAAAGGAGTAGCCAACCTCTTTCTGATTGGATCTACAGCCCACTCCATGAGATGGAATCATACCTGGCACTGCTGAAGGGGCCAAGAACCTGTGCATAGACAGGCCATATGCACCAAGGGAAAACCTAATGATACTAACCTGCTAAGTGGACAGTGTTAAAATAATCCCTAATGACTTACGCTAAACACATAGCTCAGAGCATCTCTCAGCTCTCATCAGAGAAGCTTCTGTCTGCAGCAGGTGGCAACTAACACCAAGAGCCTCAACCAGCCAGTGCACAGAGAAGAAAAGACTATAGAGTGACAGCCTTAAATCACACACACACACGTGCACGCGCGCACCAAGGTCTCAGGGATCTTCAAGGAAAAAAGGGCAGAAAGACTGTAAGAGCCAAAGGTGGCAGACAACATGAAGGAAATAGTGTCTTCTAGACAGTGGGCAGCTGAACACATGAGCTCATAGAGATGGTGACATCATGTAAAAGACTGACACAAGCTCCAGCCAGATGACAACCCAGCACAGAGGAGTTAGGCATGAAGTCCCAGCCCTAGCCATGGAATTAGTAGCATCTGATCGCTCCTAGGTGAGGGAGAATCTACAGGAACAACAAAACAAAACAAAAAAACCTAATGATATGACACCTATTGGTCAAGCACACTCCAAAGCAGGTTCCACTCCCAAGACCAGTTGGACAATGCAAGCTAGAGTCAATGTGAGGGGAAAAGAGAAAAGGCCGAAGGTGACGGGGAAAAGAGGGAAGAGTGGACAGGAGGACTGAGAGAGGAGCTGGGGGAGGGTGAATATGTTCAAACACACTGTAGAAAATTCTCAAGAGACTGACTTTTAAACCCTTTAAAAATTAATCTAAAGAAATTGTTAAAACAATGCCTGCTATATAGTAACTGTTCAATAAACACTAGCATCTTACGAGTGTTAGAGCGACTGAGGAGCTGTCTGCAGAGGGGCCCTGTGGTTAGCTCGGTCATCTCTGAGGAGCTGTCTGCGCAGGGGCCCTGTGGTTAGCTCAATCATCTCTGAGGAGCTGTCTGCGCAGGGGCCCTGTGGTTAGCTCAGTCATCTCTGAGGAGATGTCTGCGCAGGGGCCCTGTGGTTAGCTCAGTCATCTCTGAGGAGATGTCTGTGCAGGGGCCCTGTGGTTAGCTCAATCATCTCTGAGGAGCTGTCTGCGCAGGGGCCCTGTGGTTAGCTCGGTCATCTCTGAGGAGCTGTCTGCGCAGGGGCCCTGTGGTTAGCTCAATCATCTCTGAGGAGCTGTCTGCGCAGGGGCCCTGTGGTTAGCTCAGTCATCTCTGAGGAGATGTCTGCGCAGGGGCCCTGTGGTTAGCTCGGTCATCTCTGGGGAGATGTCTGCGCAGGGGCCCTGTGGTTAGCTCAGTCATCTCTGAGGAGCTGTCTGCGCAGGGGCCCTGTGGTTAGCTCAGTCATCTCTGAGGAGCTGTCTGCGCAGGGGCCCTGTGGTTAGCTCGGTCATCTCTGAGGAGCTGTCTGCGCAGGGGCCCTGTGGTTAGCTCGGTCATCTCAGACTCCTGGTCCATACTCTTGTCCACTTCTTTCTGCCCTTCTTCCATACAACAGAAAATGTCTCCATAGAGACACTAAGGGGGCCCAGGACACTCTCGGAGGCCAGTCACCTTAACAGCCTGTCCACTGGGCAGTCTGTAAGTGAGGCTGTAGGTTTGCATTTCACGTTAAAAGACAAACGCGTGTTCATCTGCCCTCTCAGCTATGGAAGCCATCATCGGTCACTTGAGTGTGAACAAGGTCCAGATCTTTTTGTAAAAGCCATTCTTCCCTGGGAAGGTGGTACCTGAGAGGAAGAGGAAGCAGGTGGAGCAACATCATGGTAGTCTGTGGATATCTGCTGTTTCCACAGAGTGGTGTTTCACATCCACGGGAAGACATCATCGCTATGGCCTCCAGTCACAAACCGAGGGATGCAAGCTTAGCGATGTGCAGTGATTTCTCTAAGGTGGTCCAGCTGTTGAAGATGCCCAGTTCTGCTCTCCCAGGCACCTACCCTCATCCTGCCCATGGCCCAGGCCTGCTCCTCACCACTCAGGGCACTGTGTGGCCCCTGTCCCCTCCCACCCAGAGCCACACAGGTGGAAGCAGGCCGGCCCCGTGCTCTGCTTTCTTGTTCGAGTCCGTTCATTGAGGCGCCCACAGCAGGCCCAGATGTGTCAAAATAGAGAGAAAAGGGAGGAAAGGTCATTGTTCCAAACCATTTGCAAGAATATCTGAGTTAAAATTGGAAGATTTGTCATTTGCACAGTGAAGGGGGGGGTGGGGGGAGGGAGCATTGTTAGGTGTTGGTAATGTAAAAAACGCAAGTATGCTGTTATTTATGTAATTAGTTATTGCTTTCATTATGGGTGCAGTCTTAATGGTTATAGTATTTATGTATAATTACCTTAATATTCACTGAAATTTCCAAGTAGCTCCCTAATTAACTGTCTCAAATATATAATTACATTGCATCTTTACGCAAGACTTGCCTAATTAATGTAGTTACACCACTTCTTTTGTGATGTGCATTATTAAATGCTCTTTGCGTCCTTCTTCTGACTTCTTGTAATTCACGCTTTACAGAAATTAAGACCTCGAATTAAAAGCCTTCAGAAGCAGCTCGGTCCTGCAGCAGAGCTGCGGTTCAGATCTGCTGTGCACACCCTCATTAGGACTCTCTCCTTCACAGCCGTCCTACCTGGAGGTAAGAGCCGCAGGGTCTGGGTCGCAGGCTCATTAGAACAGGCAGCTGGGACGAGGCCCTGAGGCTCAACTCCCTTCACTACCTCGGGCTGCTCTCCTCGGGGAAGACTACCTGAGTCCTCCCTGGGGATGACCACCATCTGTGTGACGGTGGACTCAATCCTACATCTTCTTTCCCCAGGTACCTCAGAAGCCAGCTCTCTGAGCCTTGGTTTTCTAATATGAAAATAGGGCCTGGCTCCTGAGAAAATTCTACAAGAATTAAAGTTAAGCAAGGCAGGTAGCTCAGCTGGTAAAGTATTTACCTTGTAAGCACAAGAACCGGAGTATGAAGAAAACACGCTTTAAAAGGCAGGTATGAGTACACGTATGTAATCCCAGCACTGGGGAGGTGGAGAGGATTCTGGGTAGTTTACTGGGCAGCCAAGCCTGCTTGGTAAACTCCAGGCAGTGAGAGACCCTGGCCCAAAAATCCACAAAAGGGATGGGGTCTGAGGCAGTTGAAGTTGACCTGTCTTGTAAATGTATGCACACTCACTTGCACAGGTGGACACACACTCACATACATTTAAAAGTAAGACTTGAAGTGCTAGTGAGTGGGAAGAGCTCTAAAGCATGTCATGAATGTAGCACAGAAGTGGGGAGCATGTCATGAATGCAGCACAGAAGTGGGGAGCATGTCATGAATGCAACACAGAAGTGGGGAGCATGTCATGTACACAGCACAGAAGTGCGGAGCATGTTCTGAACACAGCACAGAAATGAGGTTATTTCCAGAGCTTTCCTTTGCCTCTCCATCAGACTACCCTTACAACACATGCTGTCAAGCACCTCGCCCCATGTCAGAGGCTTAGTACAAGCTGGGTGTCTAAGGCTGCCACCCCAAGAACACTCAAAAGCTAAACAGAAGAGGACTCCGCTGCCCTGCAAATGGGAAACCATCCCCATAGTGTTCAGCTTCTAGCTGTGTGGATGGATAATTGGGCCAAGCTCAGCTAAGGGAACTTTCTGGCTGGATTACCCTCAGTTAGTCTTCCCCCGTATCTGGGATCACAAGAGGAATGGCCAACGTCTGTTTCATGCAGCCTCTCAGCCGGTACCAGGCTAGCCTGGTAGTTAGTCATCCTTTGGAAGCCTAAGGCTACAAGGCTCTTAGACCAAAATCTGTACAACGTTGCTTTCAGAACGCCTCATGAGGTGACCCAGATTCAAGAATTGGGAGACAGACACTGTGTCTTCATGGGACAATCTGTGCTGTGTTGTCTATAATTCACCATGAGGCTTAGCTACCTCCAATCTAGTCATATGTAAGTAGTGTGACTCGATGCATGTGTGCCAATGTGTGTTTACTTGTGTGTCCATGTGTTGCAATTGCACATGCAAGTGTTTATACACATGTATGTAGATGAATGCATGTGTGAATACTCAACCATGGGTATACATGTATGAAGGTACATGCACATTTTATATATGTGAATAGATGCATATGTGGGTACATGTGCATGTATGTGGACAACCTCAGGTATTATTCAGCCACCACACCCTTTATCTTCTTGAGACAGGGTCTCTCATTTGCCTAGACTTCAGCAATTTAGGCTGGCCCAGGGAGCCCCAGGGTCCTCCTATCTCCATCTGTCCAGTTCTGAGATTACAAATTTGTCCCATCCAACTTTTTTGTCCTGGGTTCTGAAGACTGAATCTGGGTCTTTGTATTTGAAAATGGAGGACTTTGCCGACCAAGTCGTCTCCTGAGACATTCTAGTCTACTCTTTTGGAGGTGAAAATAGTTCTTCAACTAGTCAATAACCAGGGGCCATTGGCCTCCGCTACAGATTTGGTGCCATGGAAGATTCCCACTGGGGATCCCGATGTTGAGGACAGAGACTATTCCAACTCGGCCAGCCTTGGTAGAGGAGGCAAAGCCAATGAAGATGAGAAACAAAGCAAGTGGCTCCATGCTCTAAACATAATGCTAACGCCCAGAAATGGGAGGTCAATGGACTCAGGGAAGAACACTAAAGAAGCAGGCTGGAGTCGGGGGACCAGCAAGGGCCAGACTGCCACAGCATGGCCAAGATGACGACGCAAGCAGGAGGCAGCAAGCGCAGGTGAAGTGAGCAAGAGTCACGCTGGGAAGGCCCAGTGAAGCTCTGAGCCAGATACAAAAGGCAGCAGAAAGGCAAGGGAACCAAAGCAGAGGGGTCCCAAGGCCCATTCATAATTACTTATCTACTTTTAAGTATAAAGTTCCCTTTCCAAGAGTCTAAAAACTCAGCCCTTCTCCAGACAATAGCTCAGTTTCCTAAATTCAGATCTGCTTCCCACAGAGGCCTCCCCCAGCAGCTCCATTATGTGCTCACTCACTTGTGTCACACACTCAGATGTGCACACACACACCTCCCCCCTCACTAGCCCCTTACCCCACTTCACTGGTCTCAGAGACATGACCACTGCCTTGTGTTGTATTGTGTGCCTCTGTCTGCATTCCTCCCCGCCCCCCACCATAGGACTGTGAGCCTCTTAAGGAAGGGCTGGACCATCTTATATGTCAGCGCACCATCCCAATTTCTTGACAATGCCTGATACACATCAGCTTCCCCCAGTCATACAATAAGTACCTGTTGGGTTGGGTGAATGAGAAAATGGATGCGCATCCCATGCCAGGACAAACCATCAGGGCCTGGTCAACACCAGAACAGCACTAAACTCAGTAACTGAGCAATCATGAATGCTGGGAGAAGTGCCACTGTCTTCAATGATAATTCAGTCAGACCACTACCACAGAGGCCAAATCAGCCCATCTGAGGGGAGGCTATTCCCTCCCACCCTGCCACCCACAAGCTGATGGACAGGTGCCCACGGATGTCATCTATCAATGCACTTTTGGAAGAACACTCTGCCTTTTACGGATTTTTGAAATGAAGGCCAGAGGAGAAAGCGGACTTCCACAAGACCAAACAGCTTGCTGGTGGTAAAAGTAAAGCTCAACCTTCTGGCCTCAGATCCACCTTCAGCCCCCATCACACCCAGTGCTTTGACACGCAGCCTTATCGAGTGAGAACGCATGCCCTACTACGAATTGAGATTTATCACATTTCTTTCCAAGCTCTGAGATGGTAGGAGAAGCAAAAAGAATACGGGTGGGATGTCAGAAGTCACACAAGGCAGTTCACAGAAAAGCAGAGCTTGCTACCCTGTCTGAGTCCTGCGATGCACACAAAAAATACCGCCCTGCGAGACTCCCAGTAAAGAGGCACCGTCACCCACTTGGTGCAGCACCAAGAGGGCACACACATAGGGCTTTACACATAAAGACCAGAACAGGGCTTCACGGCTGCAATGGGATGCTCCCCTCAGGGTCATGCAGCCTTGGCTAAGACTGAGCAATTATAGGAAGAACTCTACAAGTATGGTACTCTGATAACCAAGGATAGGACGTCTGAATTTGGATCTGGAAAACATGAATTCCCTCTAGAGCCAACACTCACTTGCCCTGTGTTCTCAGGTAAGTCGCCCAAGTCCCTGAAACTCAGTTTGCTCATCAGTAACATAGGGGTAGGAGTGATGTCTGTTCTTATTGTTGAAAATTCTGAGCATTTATGTCTAACACTTTGTAAACACAGAAAGAGGGAAGCAGACACTCGGCAGGGTTACTGTCTGGCACCATGTACAGACTCCATGGCTGCCGGGGTGGCTGCTCTTTATGGTCGCCATGTGTGTGAGGGCAGCACGTGTGTGCCTGGTACCTGCAAGGGTTAGAAGATATCCTCAGATCTGGAACTGAAGCTACCGGAGGATGTGAGCCATCGTGCGGCTGCTGGAAACTGAACTCGGGTCCTCCAGAACACCAGTACGCATACCCACTAAGCGGTCTCTCCAGCCTCATATTCTCCTTAATCGGATTCACCTCATCACTAATCTGAGGCCTTTCTCATCAGTAAGTATTTGTTGAGTAGCATTCCTGTGCCCAACAGTCTCCTTGGCAACAAATACAACGTATTTAATAATCACTTGGCACCTGCCACAGTAGTGCAAACAGCCCGTATATATTAAGTCCCAACCTTGAACTTAGCCTCCTTCTAGCGCACTCTATCCTGGGGCGTGACGGAACCAGCCTACCACCCTCAGCACCAAGGTCCCTGCCGTGCAACGAGAGTATTGGAGTAGACCAGTCATTTTCAAACTCAGCTTTGAAGAGGGTCTGAAAACACTGAACTTCATTATTGAATATGAACTTCCAGCTGCTTGTCAGCCAGAGGAAAGCAAACCCTAAGTGCCCCGTTCACAAATGTCAGCATATAGCTTTGATGCTTAACTCGGTTCATATTAAAGTTATAACATGCCGGGCTGGTAAGATGGCTCAGAGGGCAAGATGCTTGCTACCAAGCCTGTCAACCTGAGCTCAGTCCTTGGGATCCATATGGTGGAAGAAAAAAGCTAAATCCTACAAGTTGTTCTGTGACCTCCACACAATCACTATGGCACATGTATGACCCACACCACCACACACAATCAATCAATCAATCAATCAACCAATAAAATTATGAATAAAAATAAGCAATTTTAAAATTAGAAAATGTTGGTTTTAATTTTAATTAGGAAGTTAATCTTAATTACATTGTTAGATCTTACACATTGAGGTCGCTTTAGTGAAATATATTGATAAAATGAACCAGAGCTGAAAATATGGCTCATTGGTTAAGAGTATTCATTGCTCCTGCAGAAGACGAGGTTTAAATTCTGAACACCCACATGGTGACCACAACCATCACTAACTCTAAATCGAAGGGATGCTACGGCCTCTTCTAACCTCCAGGGCCCCAGGCATGCGCACAGGACACATACCACATTCCTATTTGCAAGCAAAACCCTCACATACATAAATTTTTTTCAATTTAAATCTATGTGTTTAAAATGGAGTGCATGAACCTGGATAATCTCTACAGTCACCTCACACTGCAAACGCCTCCAGTTGTGTGTGTGGACAGAGTATGGAATGCCTGCCTCAAGGTTACACAAAAAACAACATGATGAAGGGCCACACGGTCGTTCCGGCTACCCCTCTCGTTAGCTCTGCTATTTCTCCACAGTGTTCTCTGCACACTTGATTACCCAGAATTGAACCTTCATTTCCCAGTCTCCATTGCAATTTGTGGCCAACATGGCCAAACTCTGGCCCATGGATTACATGCAGAGGTAGAAATTATCAATGTGTGTGTGTGCGTGTGTGCAAGTGTGTGAGTGTGTGTGTGTGTGTGTGTGTGTGTGTGTGAGAGAGAGAGAGAGAGAGAGAGAGAGAGAGAGAGAGAGAGAGAGAGCGCGCATTGAGTGAGCATGCTGTAGCAGGCTATCCAGATGAGACCTGATAGGCTGTGGTCATATGGTGGGGAGGAGGTCTCCTTCTGTCACAGGTCTAGGGTAGAGGAATAGGGTGAAAGAGGGAAGGAGGGGGGAACAGGAAAATACAACTGAGGGGATAACAATCAGGATGTAATCTGAATAACAATTTTTAATTTAAAAAAAAAAAAGACACCTGTTTTCTGTATTCCCCTACCTGTGGGCTAAAATACAGATAGCCACTTTGGGATGGCAGAGGAGCTTGGCCTGACGTAGATAAACTCTCAGAATGCTGACATAAATTGCTGTCATTTAGGGATTTTTTTCAGCCCACAGCCCAAACCCATCCTAACACCACAGGTCATGATCATGGGCTCAGATTTCCTATGGAGCTGCAAGCATTCACCACCCATCCTCCTGAGGCTACAAGGAGCCCTTTAATTGTACGCTTTAACATCTTCAGGTCAGATGACTGAAATGGCCATCATGGTTGGCTCTTCCTCTGTGCACGTCTCTAAGACTCTGTCAGACATGTCAACAGAAGAATAATTTCACTCTTGCCTACCAGGGAGCTGTGCCACGGGAAGTCATGCCTTTCAATGGTCAAGGTCATAGACGGTTTCACAGTATCTCCAAGGGAATTGTCACACCAGTACCCAAAAGGACCAGCACACATACACAATGCCTTTCATTGCATTTTATTTCCATTGCTGTGATAAAACACTCTGGCCAAAAGCAACTTGGTTAAAGAAAGGGATTTTGGCTCAGCTTAGAATTCTAGGTCACAGTCTGTCACTGAAGGGAAGTCAAGGCAGAAACTCAAATACATACCATCAAGGGCAGAGGGAACAAATGCAGCCATGCTGCCTGCTTTCTCTGACATTCTGTGCTCTCAGGACTCCCTGTCTAAGAAATGGAAGCACCCATGGTGGGTTGGGTCTTCCTACCTCAATTCCAATCAAGATAATCCCACATGCCAATAAGACAACGAGATCTGTATAATTCTGCATTAAGACTCTCGTCCTAAGTAATCCTAGGCTATGGCAAATTGACATTTAAAAGTTGACATCACACCTTTAGACTTTAATTCTGTTCTCATTTACATATATATTTGTATATATCACATGTATAATGTGTATGTGAATGTGTATGAGTGTGTGTGTATGGTTTATGGCCAAGAACAAACTTATTATAAACTAATTAGCATAAATAATAACTTACACATAAACTTTCCAAGGTCCTCAGAGACTCTTGCCGTGTGTATGTGTATTTATAATCTGTAGAAGCCAACTCCCTTTAGCCTAAGTCTTAAATGGTTAACACCTCTGACATTTCTCCACGGCCGGAATAAATGGCTGTGATGTTTAGAGATCCTGCTTGGGGGAAAGCTAAGTCGTCCATGCATTTAGTTTTGGGAGTGTATGCCTGTGACCCAGAACCCCCTGCACTGATGACTGGTAGCCTGTGAGTTGGGGTGACTGGCTGGAGCAGTTCTAATATAATCCACTCAAAGTACTTGTGAGCAGTTGTTGCCAGGCTGGGCATGGCTCAGTTGTAGAGTGCTTGCCTAGCACACACAGGCCCTGGGTTCTTCCCCGAGCTCGGCACAAGCCAGGTGTGGCAGCTGTCACCCCAGCTCTCTGGGGATGAGAAGCTGAAAGTCATCTTCAGCTACATAGTGAGTTAGGCCAACCTGGGCTACATAAGAACCTCGCTCAAAACAAAAATAAAAACTTAAATATGTGCAAAAACAGAATAGTTACTCCTCAGTGGGGCACAGTGGTGCATACCTATAGTCTTAGCCTTTGGGAGACTTAAGGCAAGAAGTCAAAAGTTTGGAGCCTATAACCCTGCCTCAAAACAAACAAACAACAACAACAAAAAAAAAACAAAACAAAAAACAAAAAACCATTTATCTAATTGTGTAACTATTGGTTTGTAACCTGTGGTGGTAGAACAGAAAGAAAAAAGCAGATCTGCGGGGCAGCCTGACAGATCATTTGGAGACTGTCCCACTGAGGGGAGGAGCCCTGATTCCCGGCCCACTGCTCACCCTACTGTGTCAAAGCTCACCTTCTCTGGCTTCCACTTTCTTTCTGACCGTACCCCATGTCCTCTACCTAAGCCGTAGAGTGAAGATCCAGGAGCTAGCCTCTTCTCTGTAAGCCCCCCCCCCCCACCCCTTGACTACCAACGTCATCTGAAGCCAGCCTTCAGATAACAGTGTGACCCACAGTCCAGCACAGAGAAGACACTATCCACAGAGAAGGGACCCCCACAGCCCAGCTATGCCATCACCACAGGCACCCACAGAGCAGCTGACTAAATGGTGTCAGAGGGAACAGTTTACTTATCTGCAGGAGCTGGCCCGCACAGAATTGACTAACGAGATTCTTCCTATAGGCATGGCTCAGGCCAAATTCCTGGGCACCACCACCTCTGCCAGGGACCTATTAGAGTCCCATCGGAGCAGCATATGTCTTCCATGGCATCTTCTACTCATATGTACAGAGAAATATGGTCTCTGCTGCCGCTTGACTGGATGCCTGTACTGGTGGGGCGTTTAAAGCCATGACACAGAGCAGAAAAAAGATGTTAAAAAGAACCATGATCCGCCGCTCTGAAGATTGCCCATAGGGAGGACCCAGAGCTGAAGCCTTAAACTCAGCAACGGGAAAGAGCCTGTGCCCTGGAGAAGGGGCACACAGATGAAACTGGGGGTGCCTTCTTTGTTTAGAGTTTTTGTCTGGTGGCATGTGCATGCTCACGTGTGTTCAGATTCACATGTATGTGGAGGCCAGATAACAATCTTGGGTGTCATTTCTCAGGAAACCATCCATCCTGAGGTCTAAGACAGGAGTTTCTCACTCTGACCCGGAACTCAGGGTACTAGGCTGGCTGGCCAGACGTCCCCACCATCCTCTAGCTGGCCCCTCCTCAGCGCTGGGATGGCAGCAGTCACACAATCCCCATATTTTTATGTGGGTTCTGGAGACCAAACTCAGATCCTCCTCCATACACAGTGAGCACCTTGCTGACTGAGCCATCTCGCCAGCCCAAACTGGGATCATTGCTATCAAAGTTGTTGTAGCTCACTTGGCCGTCCCCGTCAGCCCGTGCCCCTTTATCCAGCCTGGGAAACATATATGGAATTTTCCTTCCCTCAATATAGGACTTTTCCATTGTCTTTCCCCCACCCCCCACCGCCTCCCCAGATCTTGTGAGGCCCAGATAGTTACCAGATAACCACTGGCTGCAACATCTGGAAACCCAAACAGACGCAGGAAACTACAGCAGGAGGGAAGAGCCACAAAAACAGGAAGCAGGGAGAGGAGAATGAAAAGATGTCAAAACAAGGTGGCCTGGCCTTGCAGCCAGAGAGAAACGTCACAGAGCAGGGTCACGAGCTCATCCACCCCCAAGTCCTCAGTCTTCAGAGAATGGCCAACGACATGGCCCTGGACCTACACAAAAGAACCACCGCGTCTTCACATCTGCTTCACACAGTCACAGCCTCCCTCCACATCAAGCAACAGCGACAGGAGTGACACTCAGCACCGTGAGGGTCGCCTGCACTGAACCTCATCCTAGAGGCCTCCGGATGCCTCTCCATCTCCGGCATCTCCTTACTCGCAGACAGTACTAAGCCAGGACCGTCTTGCTTAGTTAGTTATACACTTAGCATTTGACCCATCTGGACTTAAAATGGTCAGTCAGTGTGGCCTCATGGTTCCTGTTGATTCCATATGGAAGGTCACTTGCCACCAAGCCAGACAGGCTGAGTTCAATCCCCAGACCTCAGATGGCGGTAGAGAGCCAGCCCCTGTATGTTGTCCTCCGACCTCCGTATGTGCAGAGAGATGTGTACACACACACACACACACACACACACACACACACACACACACACACACGATAATGAATTAATTAACTGACTAATTAATTAATTGAAAAAATTTTAAACTAGCTTTGCCCACACCACCCAATACTCACTTCCTACCCCACGGTCCCAGCTCACATCAGAGCAATGTGTCTAACCACAGCCAAGAGGAGCATCACCCAGAGGTCTCTCCCAAGTGGCTGAGTCCCAGGCAGACAGAACTTTCAGAGCTGGAGGGGTCCTGGAAGCCCAGTCTTATCAGACATAAATCCCCCATGATTCATTGCATTCCAAAGGAGAGATGCTTCCTGGCTCAGGGACTGCGGAGCTGGCACAAACCAGCTGCGAGGGCACCAGCTCACCTCTACCTCAGCAGCAAATGGCTGCGTGCTTATCTCTTTGTGTGTCTTCTTCCAGCGTGTGCCAAGGTATTCTTACTGCCCACCTTTCCTGGAAAAGCATGGGTAGTGGCGAGGAGAGCTGACATTACTCTCATCCACTGAGATCTGGATATGGCCTTCTCAGCCCTCAAAGTTGGTCACCACCAGTGAAATAGGAAAGGCTCTCTCTGGTCCAAGAGGCTCACCAGCTTGATTTCGCCAACAATTCCTCTTCCTCTGAACCCAAGAGGAGTAAGGCCATTTCCTAGCACAGGTGGAAGGGTCCCAGGCCTGTGGCACATGGCTCTGTGGGAGATAGGCCCATCTAAAAGGCACCTTCTTCCTGGAATGCCAGGTAGAAGCTACAGGCACTCAGCCATCCATGTCACACACACTGAGGTCACTGCTCATGTCTTTCCTCCTCACTAGCCCCCACTGGACAGTGGCGCCACTGTCCGACTTGCCCAGGGTCCAGCCAGAAGTGCGTGCTTGTGGACAGACGCTCAGACCTAAGCGGAACCCAGGAGCTGGTTGGTTATCACGGCATTCAGAGCTAGCTTGGGCATGAGGGGAACTGAGGCAAAGCTAATCCAAAGCTCACACAGATAAAAGAGGAGCCTGATAGGTTTCTGTTCTATCCCATGGGAATCTCTTTCTTCAGGCTGTTTGAAGTAAAGCCTAAGGAGCCAGGCTAGACACAATGCCCAGTGTGGGAGGCTTCCACTTCCCAGAGACCCCAGGGAGGCCCTCAGCCAGGCTGGCGAGGAGGTCTGAGGGGAGCTTTTTCGGCACAACGCCACCTCCCTCTTGAACCCTCCCCCGCCCCCCCCCCCCAGGTTCCTTTGAGAGGATGCCAGGGTTTCACATGCTGGCTCAGGGAGCAGCTCCTTCCTCGTGAGAGGCCAAGCAGGAGGAGTTTTTGTTGCCTGCACTGCTGGGAGGGGCGGGGGCCCAACGGTGAGACCCCATAGAGGAAGGACCTCAGACAGCTGTCTGCCAAGGCACAGAGGCACGTCTTTCTTATTTTATGAGAAAGAAAACAAACAAACAAACAAAAAGATCTAAGGACAAGGAAAGAAAGGTAACCACGGAGACCACTCTAAGGAGCCCAAGACGGCCAACACCACCAGCCGGGCAGTGGGACGCTCCGCTTTGTTCTAGTGGGAGATCCAAGGCTTATTTGGACCAGAAAGAAACAAAGCCACCAACTGAATAATCAGATGGCCCTGGACTAGCTATAGAAGACTCTATCTAGTGCAGTCGAACCTCCCCCCAAGGCTGCCATTCTCCAAAGGCGAGCTCTTGGCATGGAGCTCAGATCCTGGCAGTGAGGGGTTAGAGGGTCTGGGGCCTGCTCTGGCCCTCTTGCTGCCAGTTCCACAAGGAACAAGATACCTATTGCTGACTGGCTCACTGGGAACTTCTTCCCAGCCCGCTCTCCACACCCACCATGCCTGTGTGTGAAAGGGTCCCCAAAGTTCAGGAATAAGATGGAGTCTCTTGGAAGAAGTCTCGCTTAGTTTCATGGGAGAGAGGAGCCATTACAACTATAAGACCAGGAAAGAGCAATAAACCCAAGGATCCAGACTAACTCGTCAGCACCTCACTTTCCTGACGTGTGGAAGACACTGGATTTGAGCCCCAGCACGTGCACATGCGCACACACACACCCACACACACAGCTACAATTTACCACAGTGACAGTAAATTCCAGGACAAAACAAAACAAAACTGCTGTTTTGTTTATTTTGTTTCACATGGTCCAAGTGACATTCTGTGTGACAGAAAGGTCACTGTCACCTCCCCAAAGAAAAGCACAATTAATACCTGTGCCATGCTGGGTCCCTGGGTTTGGACAGGGAGCACTCAGCTCCTAAAAGCTTCCTCTATGAAATGGGCATTTCAAAGGGGAAGCTCAAAACAGGAAAGGACCTTTTCTTTCTGACTCTTGGCTTGCCCTGCTCCTGGAATTAGCAGTTAGACCAAGCCATGTTTCCTAAGACCAAACTGGAATTTTACCTCCTTTTCAGTCTATGCGGGGTCCATGTGCAATCTCTGACACTGGCAACTGGGCAGTAGGTGGCATAGGACAGCACCAAGAGACATAGAGAGGACATTGAACACACACATACATACATGTGGATTCACAAATGTACACGTAAATACACACATGAGCACACTTGCCTACACATGTACATGCAAACATACATATAGTGTGCATGGGCATACCAACATATCATGCACACATGTGCACACACATGCACTCACACTGCTTCTAGAATATCTTTCCTCCTATCTGCTTGTACCCTCCTCCCCTGCCTCCTCTCCCCATTTCCACAGACTGCAGAGCCCACCTAGCCATCCCCCTCACCCTCACCAGAGGACCACACAGACCCACAGGGATGGTTGTAAGTCTTAGTAAGTCAGCTCAACAAAAACAATCCAAGGAGGAAAGGGGAGGGGCAGAGGTTGCTCTCTAAAACTCACATCTCATCCACCACAGGATGAGCAGCTTTTGGTTTCAAAGATAATTTTTTTAAATTGGGGGTGTGGCTCAATTGGTAGAGCACTTGCCTGCCCTACACAAAGTGCTGAGCTCGTGCATGCGTGGCAAGCACGCTCCTGCAACCCCAGTGCTGGGGAGGTGTAAGTGAAGGATCAGGAGTTCAAGATGAGCTTCAGCCACACAGGTCTGTCCGGTCTGCATGAGATGCTGTCTTACAAAAATAAAACCAAACACTTGTTTAAACAACAAGTATTTATTGCATGCTTCCTAAAGGTCAAGTCTGGGTCTAGACATGGGAGAAACGGTGATGAAACAAGCAATGCCTCTGCCTTGCTAACAGGGATTGCCAGACAAAACCTGCTGAGTAAAAGTAACAATACTTGAGAAAATTTTCAGACAGGGGTAACAGTTGCAAAGGAAATAAAAACTTGGTAAAGATATACATGGTAGCCACTCTCTGGTCTTTGGAGGGCAGAGTGACCTCACTTAAGGACTTGGGACTGATGCATCCTTTGGGGCCACCAAGGCTTGGGAAGAGCTGGGGGGTGGGACTGGCAGGTGGGGGAGGGAAGTAGAAGGGGCAAAGGCAAGAAGAAGAGAGAAGCCTGGGAGAGACCTGGATGAATCAGCTCGGCCAGTCCCTTTCCCAGGGGACCAGCAGAGCCCCCTCCTCTGAGTGCATCAGCACTGCTCTCAGACCCAACGCAGTCATCATTTCCTCCCTGCCTGGGCCTCTTGCCTCTCCTCAGCCTCTTCCTCTATCTCCCCGCTGCCTCCTAGCACAGCACACGCACATGCACACAACTGAAGGACTGCCCAGAAAAAATGAAGTCTTTTCTTCAAGATCTTAGGACCACCTGTAAGCTGGGCACCTGACCAAAGGCCCTGAGAGGAATGTGTGAGTCAGAGGGCCAGTGGCTGGGTGGACATGCCACCGAGCCCCAGAAGAGAGGCGGCGTCTGGGGACTGCTCTGTCCTGTCTTATTTTCTCCTTCTTCTGTTCTATATGAACAACATTGGTTAATAATGTGCTTTAAAAAAAAATAGTCTGAGACGTGAGAAACATATCCCAGTGGTTGGCAAATAGCATGAGTTTTTTCTTTCCTTGCCGTCCTGTCAGCGACGCCTTCCTCCTCCTCCTCCATCTAAGCTGCCGCCAGCCTATGCTGTCTTTCTTTCCTTGTACGTTGCAGGAACATTCGAAAGTTGCCCAACAAGGCTTTAATTCAACTTGATCATCTACTCAAAAGGAAAAAAATTAGAAGAGTTGTTTTTGGTTTTTTTTTTTTTTAAAGAGCAAAAGAAAAAAAAAGTGGGGGGAAGAACAAAAGTTGGGAGAGACCAGACTCAATGGATATGATCTGAATGCATATTTGTGTTACAAGCAATGCGACCAGCGTCGGAGAGGGACCAAGATCAAATAAACGGTGGGACCTGACAAAGAGAAGAATAGATGGTATTGGAGCCATCTGTTCTGGAGGACACCCAAATCTGTCTGAATCTGCGAGGCCAAACTACCAGCTATTCTAAGACGCCCCATTCCAAGAGTGGCCCGATGCGGAGCTGCACAATCAGTTTCTCTCACCATCACTTTGGCTGCAAGTTTTTTTTTTTTTTTTTTTGTGCAATTAAGTAATTTATTCCTTTCTTCAGCCTCCTGATTCTAATGAAGCCGAGCCACAAACAGGCCTCAGTTGTTCCTATTCAAGGAGTCTGATTGCATCTGGCCGTGATTGCTGGAAAAGCCTGAAGAGGAAGCAGGGAAGGGAAGCACATTGTTTGGGGGGTAATAGGTGAGGGCCTGCCTCTCTTGACCTATAATACATTAGTGTCACTGAACATTTGGCAGCCTTCAGATGATCAGCAGTGAAGATGAATCAAGCAAAAAAGAGGTAGGAAGCTGCCTCGTCTGAATCACCAGCGCTGCATACATTTGCATGTTGATTAGCTGTTCTTTTGTCTGTGTTCCTAATTATTGTGACACATTATGTCTTCATCATGAAGATTCTGATCTGTCTTGTTCAAAATGCATGTAGAAAAAAGTGCTGTTTATTGATTCAACATGTAACTTTTATTTCTATGTTTGCTTTAATTAAATACATATTTGATTGCCTCTGCCTGCTGTCTTTTTTTTTTCTATTTTTTTTTTTTTTTGCTCTTATTTATTTCATTTTGTTGACAAACACACAGGTAACCTTCCTTTATCAGGCTCAGATCATCCCATGCACGCGCACTGCTTCTCCTGCTCAGCCTGAGGTGCTCACTTTCGTTTCCTTGAAGAGGAAGAGGGAAAGGGAGAGAGAAGAAGGCAATGTCCTGGTGCCTGCATGGAGGAGTGTGGAGGGGTCAGCCTTCCCCTAGGCTGTCAACCTTAACAGGAGCAGGCAAATGTTGACTCCAGAGAAGGGCTGTCCAGGGGACACGGCAACAGAAGGGGGTTAAAAATAGCATGGTCCTGTGAAAGCAGGAGCCTCTCAGTCACTCCCAGTTATCCTCACACTTTACCACAGATAGAGGGCTGCGAACTAGGGTATGAACATGCCTGTGGCCTGGGTCAGGCCTCCTGGTCTCTGCTGAACACCTAGGCAGACAAGGAGGCTGTCCTCCCAAAGCTGGCTTTACATCTCCTCAGCCCCCTCGTTCTAGAAAGGGAAGTGGTAGAGGAAACACAGCAGACCTCACGCGTCCCCAAGCAACACGGTCAGGAAACCAACATTTCTAGGCTGTGGGATGGAGACAAAGAACTCCAGAGGGAGCAAGCATGTACCCCACTGTCCGCTGGGGCTGCACCCTCCAAAAGATAGGCCTCTTCCTCTGCAGGGAAGGGCAAAGTAAAAGAGACCAGAAAGGTGTTGTCTGCCTGGTCCAGCCACTCCTGGTCCTGACGTCCTCCCACCCTCCAGCCAGGAGCACAGGACACAGCTGTAAGGAACACAGAGCTCATTGGTGAATCCAATCAGGACCCTTAGAGCACCACAGAGGAGGAGCGGATGCAGGAGTAATTGAGAGCCAAGGGCCCATGCATGCCCAGAAAGCAAGCCCAGCCCAACAGAATACAAATGGCTCCTTGCTGGAGAGGCATAATGCCCACGCTCTTCCTCTTAATGGGCAATGATTGGCTGGAAATGTAATCAACAGCTCTGCCCCCAACATCTATCTCTACCGGGAGGGGTGATGGGATCCATATTCATGAGAACACAGGCCTGCAATGTGTGCTGGGTGCCGGGGGCAGGGATGGCCTGGGTGAGCTCGCGGTCCTTGGAGAGCAGTAATGAGACCCCAAGCGCAGAACCCAGGTGCTGTCAGAGCCCCTCGCCTGCCCAGCCCTTCCCCTCCATAGCAGCCCCCTTACATGGTCGTGCATCTCTGAACCAGGGGCGGAGGGCGGGGGGGGGGGCCAGAGAAAACTTGGATGCAGAGAGTGCATGCCCAGGTGGTGCCCCACCTCCCTGAATCCTCCTGGAAGTGCTTGTACCAACCCTGGCCTACCCACATGTGACACAGTCAGCAGGAGCCGACCAAGAAAAGATGGCAGCCAAGGGCACAGGTAACGCAGAGGTTCTCTGAAACCAATCTCGGACACACATGCTGAGTGGACCAAGCTGTTTCGTCTTCAGACAGCAGGCCTGGCCATGCTTGGCTGTCACCTGCAGTAGTTTGCTGAGGCTGCCAGTCTTACCCCTCACTTCCGGAGGCTGGCCATCTAAGAGCAAGGACTCTCACCACTCTAAGACCCTGTCCTCACTGTGGCTTAGATACCTCAGGGCCCCAGCCTTAAGGAAATGAGGGCAGAAGAAATGGGACGAATTCTCCTAACGTCTGTTCTTAACAACATTAAAAGCCAGAAACCCTCTGCGAAACAGATAAAAATCCATGACGTAAACGTCCTCAAGAGGAGTCACCGCACGCTCCTCCCTTTGCACTGGGCATGTTTCTTCTGCTTGAATTATCACTGTGATGGTCCTCAAGTTCCTTCCAAAGCAAATGCATGTTCCCAAGAACACACACTCACACACGCACACACATGCACACACGCATACACTCACACACACTCACACACACTCACACACACACTTACACACACACTCACACACATACACACTGTAATTGTTGAATGTGAGGTTTTGACACCCTAGCAGGCAGCCATACTGAATGTACATCCTGAGTCACTCACACACGTACACACACTCACACACACTCACACTCACTCACACACGTACACACACTCACACACACTCACACGTGCACACTCACACACTCACACACACTCACACATGTACACACACTCACACACACTCACACACACTCACACACACTCACACACACACTCACACACACACTGTAATTGTTGAATGTGAGGTTTTGACACCCTAGCAGGCAGCCATACTGAATGTACATCCTGAGTCACTCACACACGTACACACACTCACACACACTCACACACACACTCACACGTGCACACTCACACACACTCACACACACTCACACATGTACACACACACTCACACACACTCACACACACACTCACACACACTCACACACACTCACACACACACTCACACACACTCACACACACACTGTAATTGTTGAATGTGAGGTTTTGACACCCTAGCAGGCAGCCATACTGAATGTACATCCTGAGTCACTCACACACGTACACACACTCACACACACTCACACACACACACTCACACACTCACACACACACTCACACACACACTGTAATTGTTGAATGTGAGGTTTTGACACCCTAGCAGGCAACCATACTGAATGTACATCCTGAGCCCCAGGACTGTGTCTCCTCCTTTTCTGCATCTACACAGCACAGTGCGGGGCAGTCCACTCAAACCCAAGGCCCCCAAACGCTAAATGTAGGAAGATAGAAGTCAACACATAAAGTTGACTAAAATTACCTCATGGGGAATTCTCAGAGCAGGAAAACTGCTCCATGTGATACTGCAGTGCTGGGGAGATGACACCCATTGTCTCAGACCTACAGAACGTACAATGCTAAGAACCAGGCCCAGCCCAGACAGTTGACCTAGGGGACTCAGACGTGTCCACAGTAGCTCTACTGAAATAAGCTCATCACCCTGGAAGGAGATGGCTTACACAGGGAAGCAGTGCTAGTGGGCGGTGGGGGGATGGGGAAGTTGGGGGTGGCGGGGAGGGGGGTTGTAAGTGGGGGTGGGGGAAAGGCCATGCAAGAAACTCCTACCTTCCTTTCAGCAAAGCTAAAACTGCCCTTGAAAGAAACAAAACAAAAAGTCTTTTCAAAACAATGTTTTCAACAAGACTTCAGTGGCCCAGAACAAAAGGAGAACCAGAAGGAGACAGAGGGCTGGTAGCACGTGTGACACATTCCCACCGAAGGCAATGTCTGTGGCTCCTAAAACAGCTGAACTGATTAGGGGACGGAGGCTACCTCTGGCACCAGCCCAGCGCATAACAGAAGTCTCCAGGTCAGAACAGAGCCAAGGTGTGCCGTGGCCTTCGGAAGCTGGAGAGAATGGAAATTGACTCAACTCCAAAAGACCTCAACCTGATGATAATTTGTTTTTTAAGACTCTGATTGTCAGGACTATAAGATAAAATAATAAATTGGTGGGTTTTAAGCCACTAAGTTTGTAGCAAATAGTTGTAGCAACACTAAGAAGCTAATACATCTCTGGCCTCAGGGCCTTTACACAAGCTGTGCCTACTCTCCAGAGGGCTCCACCCCTCTACAGAGGGCCCCACCCCTCTACAGAGGCTCCACCCCTCTACAGCGGCTCCACCCTTCTATCTGCCCTCTTCTTGTTGCTGTGACAAAAAGCCACCCAGGGAAGAAGGGGTTTATTTGCCTTACACTTCTGTGTCACAGTCCATTACTGAGGGAATCCAGGGAAGGGTGGCAAATAGGAACAGGGAGGAGGAGTGTTCACTGGCTTGCTCTCAGGCTCACTCTCAGCTACCTTCCTGTGCAGCCAAGGCCCAGCTGGCTGGGAATGGCACCACACACCCCAAGGGGGCTGGACCTTCTTACAGCAATCATTAATCAAGAAATGGCCCGGGGTCACGCCCACAGACCAAGCTGATGGAGGCAGCCCTTCTACTGAGCTGCTCTTCCCAGGTGTCTCAAGTTGACAGCCAAGAACAGCCGTCATTCTTAGAGTAGCTTTCCTTCAGTATCTATTTAAAACTGTAATCTGGGGCTGGAGAGATGGCTCAGTAGTTAAGAGCATTTCCTGCTCTTCCAGAAGACCCAGTTCCCAGCACCCATGTCAGGCAGTTGCCTGAAATTCCAGCTCTGGGGATCTGAAGCTCTTACCAGCTTCTGGACTCCGGGGGTTACACACACACACACACACACACACACACACACACACACACACACACACACACACACACACACACAATAGCATACACACAAAAAAACCATAATAAATAATAATCTTTACAATAAAATAAAACTAGACTCCTCTTCTGTGTCCTCCCTCCCTAGTTTTCTGGTACTCGGCCTGCCTGACATGTCTACTTATTTCTGTCTCCCATCTCCAGTAAAATGTATACTTCATTTCAGCACGGCTTGCCTATTTTACCGAAAGCACCAAACCCACATCTAGTGCATACATGTACAACAAAGAGAGTGGGGGAATCACTCTCATCTGGCACTCCTCTGTTCCATGACACTGGTGTTTCTCCTACGCCGGACTCACAGCTACAGTCCCGTGAGTGGAAAATGACAGACGTGAGTAGGGACTACAGCCAAGCACACAGAGCTGTGCTAACTCAGCTGACCGCAGGGGCTCTTCACACACCTCCCTCAAGGGGACTCCCCAAAGTACAAGGTGAACAGTGTTGATTTCTTACTAAGGTCACAGCTTATTGGGGAGAGGAGGAGGGTATTTACCCAGGATAGCAAACGGCTGACATGTCTACTTATTTCTGTCTCCCATCTCCAGTAAAATGTGACATTTCACCTGTCATCCTCTGCAAGTGTCTAAGGCATCAAAAGCAGCAGTCAGGGTGTGTGTGTGTGTATGTGTGTGTGTGTAGGGTGGTGTCCACATTTGTATGCACCTGTGCATTCAGGTACAAGTGTACATATGTGCACACGCGTGTGGAAGTCAGAGTCAAGCTCAGGTGCTCAGGACCCATCGACCCTGTTTCTGAGACAGGCTCTCTTCCCTGGTCCCGGAAGCTCATCTGTTAGGCTGAGCTGGCTGATGAGTCCCAGGGATGCTGCTGCCTCCACCTCCCCTCTTCTGGGATGCAAGCATGGGACAGCATGCTCAGCTTTTGATTAAACTCAGGTTTAGGCGTAGGGAAAACTTCCCCCAAACTCTTAGACTTCTGCTCAGGAGCCCAGCCTCGGGTCCTGCTCTCTTCCTCATGTCAGAGTCCCAAACAGCACAGAGTAGGTAGCAAGACTGAGAGCAGGGAAGGGCCCACTCACATAGGCCTTGGTCGAGGCCGTCAAGAAGGGGTGTGCTCAACCTCTTGCTCCCTGCAGACCAACTCACAGAGAGCTGAGGTCCCGTGGCACTGCCTCCCTCCAGGGAGAACTTCAATTGCTCATCAGGAGTCTCCCGGGAAGGATGCGTTCTAAGATGTCTGCACCAAGAGCGTGACATCCCTGAGGGAAAGCGGAGGAAATCCTTTGAAGGCCTTGTGACAGGTGGGACTTCCTTTGCTTGCTGTCCCAATCTCAGTAGTGGAGCTAGTCAACAAACAAACATGTGAAAAGACCCAGCGAGGTATAAAAACAGATTTGCGCCGGGCAGACAACTGCACATTCCGTTTATTTACCTCTTCTAACAGACCGATACCTGGGGTGACATTTATTAATAAACGGCGTTACCAGGTGCCTGATATGTGGCTCATGGAAATTAATTACCCAGCCCATGGTAAAACCTTAACAAGCCCGCGGTGCTGTAACATTTGTGCTAATTGAAAATGAGATAAGTGCTGTGGGTACAATTTGCATTCAATGCAGTATATTAATTATCTTTAGTTCTCTTCATGATAAATACACCTGACTGAATCACTCTCCTAATTTACCGGGTAATAGAGTCATAAGTGGATCCCCCAGGGCCCAAGGGAAGGCACTGAGCTGTAGGTAAGATAGAGTCCTCTGCTCCTCCAAATCCCTCCACCGAGTGAGCTCGGGCTCCCCATTCCTTACAGCAGCCCCAGGAAAGTGGAGACAGGACCCTGTCCTGTCACTGAGCTGCCAGCCTTCAGCAGAATCTTTCCTTCCCTGCCATGCCAATTGCTCTAGAAGCTCAGAGAAAATTACGTTGAGAGGGCTGTGTGTCAACCAAAGCAACGGCTGCAGTGTTTGAGGAGTATGACATCCTCAGGAAAAGGCCTTCGCCAGCCACTGCCCCACACTGCCCCACGCGGCCCCCACGCGGCCTCACTCAGTGGAAAGGAGCCTGAAGCCTGTGCTGCCGGGGGGGGGGGGGGCAATCTAGATTTTAAATCTTGGAGATTCACAACAGACCGGTGCCAGAAGAGAGATGGCCCCAAGACAGCTCCAATATGAAATGCCGAGGGCCCTCAGAACTGTCTGGAAGGAAAGGCCTAGATTCAAGATGGAAGGGAGGAGACATGCAGTCACTATGAGCTGGAATTTCCCAGCCATGCCGTGCCGGGGTACCTACCATGTGTCAGCCATTCCTTTGGCTTCCTGGCCTTCCCACACCAAGCAGCAAGCACACACAGTCAGAGAGAAAAGGTGTTAGTAACCAGGGCCATTGCTGTGAACTGAGTCGCCTGTGGCTGTTGGGCTGCAGCTAAGGGCTTAACTCCTCACGCCCTGCACACTAACCCTCTTCTCAACTGTCTCAAGATCCGGTATCAGTTAGTTTCTAACACTGTGATAAAGGCCACAATGAAAAGCAACCTGTAAGGAAAGAGTTTATTTCACTTACTCTTCCGTATCCCTGCTCAGCATGGAAGACAGGACAGGCATCAAACAGGGCTGGAAGCTGGAGGCAGGGGTTGCTTCAGAGGCTGAGGAGGGCTCTTGCTTATGGCTTACAGCTCTCGCTCGGCCAGCTTTCTTATAGAACTCAGGACCAACAGCCCAAGGATGGCCCCACCCACAATGGGCTGGGCCCTCCCACCAATCACTACTTAAGAAAATGCCCCACAGGCTTGCCTTCAGCCCTATTCTTTTTTTTTTTTCCCCCTCATATTGACTTATATTTTTTAACACATTTTTATTGAAAGATAAAATAATTCATATTACATCTCATTTTCTATCCCATCCCATGCATCCTCCCATTCCTCCCTCCCTCCCACTTTCACCCCAATCCCCCTTCCCTATGACTGTGACCAAGGGGGACCTCCTCCCCCTGAATATGGTGCTAGGGTATCAAGTCTCTTCTTGGTAGTCCGCTATCCTTCCTCCGAGTGCCATTAGGCCTCCCCACCAAAGGGACATGGCCAAATATGGGGCACCAGAGATTCCGTGACAGTCAGTCCCCAGTCTCCACTTAACTGTGGAGAATGTTCTGTCCCTTGGTTAGATCCGGGTAGGGGTTTGATGAAGAGGAACATTATGATGGGTGGATCTGAGCCCAGGGGTGCTGATTGATCAAAGGCACCAACTAAGGACAAAACGTGCAACCATCATCAGCCCTATTCTTATGGAGGTGTTTTCTCAATCAGGGCTCCCTCCTCCCAGATGACTTTTGCTAGTATCAAGTTGACATGAAATTACCCACCACACCCTCCTTCCCCAGCTCGCATAGCCTCCCCAAGACCACAGCATGCTCATGCTTGCTTCTAATCTGACATTGGTCTCAGAAGGACCGTGGCTTCTCCCTAGTTAGCATCAAGCCGATGGCTGCAGAGACTTGCCTGTCCCTTTAGCCAAGCCACACTTAGTAGAATTTGTGTGGAGTTTGTGACCCCTGGGAAAAGACCATAGACTCAATCCAGTTGTAATTAAAGCATTTATTGATCAGTCGATAGCAGGGCTATAGCCCTAAAACCCAGCCTCAGGCATGTGGTAGAGAAAGGGTGTGGGGATAAAAGAGAAAATCACTAGAAGACCTTCAATGTCTACGCAAGCAAGCAAAACCTGGTCTGCTCTGCCACGTTAAGTGGTAAGGCAACTCAAAACAATCTTGCGGTATCTGAGTAAGTTACAGAAGCCAAAAAAAAAAAAAATCTAGTGTTAGGGTTCTGCCCCAATCTGCCTAGCAACCTGTGATGTCATTGCCTGCCTGACACTGGGCGTGGCCCTGTCCAGGACTATATAAAAGGACAGACCCACCTACCTCTCCCTCTTGCTCTCCTTCCTCCTCCTCCTCCTCTTCCTCCTCCTCCTTCTTCTTCTTCTTTTCTCTCTCTCTCTCTCTCTCTCTCTCTCTCTCTCTCTCTCTCTCTCTCTCTCTGTCTCACCTGCTTCTCTCTCTCTTCCTCTGGCTCTGTCTCTCTCTGGGGTGCCCCCTTCCTTCTCTTCCCATGCTCATATAATAAACTTCTCTATGTAATATCTGTTGTGTGGCTCATATCTCATATCTCATTGGTACTTAATAGTTAGTCATATAACAAAGATAGTTGGTGGCATTCATGGCTGTACATTTTGGGGTGGGGGTGGGGGGTCACTGAGTCAGTGTTATTGGGAACTTATCTTCCAGGGACTAGAGTAAGAGACAAATGGCTAGTGGGTACCAAGATGGACGCCTAGTATAAAATGGAGTCTCTGTAGCCATCCCAGAATTTGCCATAATCCTGAAAAGTAGGTAAACGAAAACTTGAGCTGTGACCCACTCCACGCAGGGCGTAGATTATGTTCTCAGATGAATAAACTCTCTGAAAGGCTCCCTCTCCACTCATTACTCTTAAAATAGCCAGGAACCCTTTGAGGTAAATATGACCATGAAATCCTATCCAGCTGCAGGAGGGAGGTCCAGCCTGCTACTCAGCCTTCCCTAGCCCGAGGGAATAGGAAAGGGAAGACACCTGTTGGATAAGAGACTGGGGCTGGTGGGGAGGGAGGAGCCAAAGAACTCCCGAGCACAGACGCACCTTGGCATGTTGAACCGCAGGATTCCAGAAGGAAGTGGCTCCTAGCTGATGGCACTCTGTGGGCCTCAGGAAGAACTCCTTTCCCAAGCCTGTGCAGTCCTCATGGCACAAGTGGAAGATGGGCCTCCAGCTTCAATAAGCCCCTAAGGCAAGGGCCCAGCCTCCTGTACAGCAGGCCTGGGATGGCCCTACTGGGAGATGCCAACTTGGGGCTGCTCCCTCCTACAGCCCTTCATGTTAAAGTGAAGCCCAGTAAAAATCACCTGTGGAGACACACAGGGTGTGGGACCTACTCTCAGATCTAAATCTCCTGGAGCATGCCACATGGTCACTTCCACGCACAGCAGATGCCACCAACTACAGATGCTACCAATTCTCCTACCACTTAGGCTTCCCTGTGACAAATGACACTAATGCCCACTTTCTCCTGAGGGTAAAAAATCAGTTTACTCTTCATTCTGGCAAAAAGACCTGACCTACAACTTCCTACTTACATAAAATGAACACTTACACCCCACCCAAATTCATATGTTAAAGCCCCAGACAGAAATCTAAACATACTTGGAGATGGGGCTGGTGGGGGGCAGGGGTTAGGGAGAGATTTCTGGTTAAATGCAGGGCCCTGACCCACCAGAATTGCCATGCTTTAAAAAGCCGTGAGAGAGTGTTCTGTATCCCCTTAATTGTGAGAGGACACTCAAAGGAAGATGCTAGAGAGAAAGAAAGAAACAAACAAACAAAGAAACAAAGACAGAGAGATAGACATAGACAGAGCTCAGAATGATAGAACACCTTGATCTTGGATTTCTAGCTTCCAGATTATGAAAGACAAATTTTCATTATTTAAGCTGCACAGGCACAGGCTTTCTGTTACAGCAGCCCAAGACAGCCAAGAGGATCTTTAGCACCATGGCATCTCACTGCCGTGGGAAATTAACTGCTCCAAAAGATGGGTGTATAACGAGCATGTAAACCGGGGCAGGAGGAAGGAGACAAAAGACGAGAAACAGGTCAGGACAGTGTTGCATGACGCAGCAAGTTGTTCATCTGCAGGAATGCTAGGGACCGAGCTGAAGTGCCACACATCAGAAACAGGGCTTTGGTCACCACTTTTAGCTCTCATAATAATCATTTGGAGAAGTGTTATTAACACCATTTTACAGGCGAGAACACAGAGGCTCTTAGAGCAAGTCATCAGCACAAACCCTTGGGGAAAGAAAGGTGTGAGGTGGTTGAGGGTTTATCCCAGGTCAGCTTCCTTACAACTTCAGGCTCCTCACCTCTCGGAATGCTGACAAGAGGACCAAATGCATGTAAATTAGACAAATGCTTACTATTCCAGGACTTGCCGAGTGCAGGCTATAACTCAGCTGGTGGAGTGTTTACCTTTCATCCTAAAACCCTAGGGCAAGCCCCTCGCACTGCGTAAAACCAGGAACACACCTCCCATAATCCCTAAACTCGGCAACAGAGGCTTGGAGATCAGAAGTTCAAAGCCATCTTCAGCTACATAGCAAGTTCAAGGCCATCCTGAACTAGACTCTGCCATAGGAAGAAAGCTGTGTGTGGCCCAGAGTCGGTGGTGGCTGGTGGGTGGTTATATCTTGTAAATCTTAACAGTAATGCTTTTCAATAACTGTCCCTCCCATGTATCTGTTTGTGATCAATACACCAGAATATACCATGCTTCAAAAAGCATCTGGCTTTATGATAAAGCGGGTAATATTTTGCTAAGAAACTTGCTTTCTGTATAAGTTGCTTTTCTCGCTGGTGTGGTAAAATATCAGACAGAAGCAGCTTAAGAGAGGAAGGGACCAGAGGACACATGGGATCCGGCATGGTGAGAAGGCTTGCTGACTGGGTGGCTCCCGCTGTGCAGGCAGGAACTTTTGGTGTGTCTGGTCCGGATCTTGGCAGGTCAGGAAGCAGAGAAGGTTCTGGGAGCAGAGCCAGGCTTTAACTTCAGACCTAGCCCCGCCCCCACCCCATGACAAACCACCTCAAAGGAGTCACCCTGAGCAGAGGGTTAAGTGTTCATAGCCGTGAATCTGCAAGGGACGTTTCACACTCAAACCAAGACTCCTTCATAACTCAGTGTTGCTCAACCTAGTAACAAAAAGGCTCATCTCCCCAAATCAAACCAGTGGACAAACCATCAGGAGTCTGCTAAAAAGCCTGTTGGAAATTAAACTTCTACCAAAGAGGCACATGGTGTTACAAGGGGTAAAATGAAGATTTGTTGTTGTTGAAAATTACCATCAATACATTCAGTGTAAAACAAACAGAAAATCAAGTTTTCCTCCCCCAGCTCAGCATGTTATCACTTCATTTAGAACCATTGTGATTGGAAGTATAGAGTCCTACAAGGGCTCTCTGACTCCGCTGAGGCTCCTGGCTGAATTGCTTGGCTCAAACACCAATTACGCACCGCACCGCACCGCACCGTATGTTTTAAGACCCATGCTGATTCCACACCTCACAGGGGCAGTGGGGCAGGGGGCAGGGGGCAGGGTTGAAGCAGGGGCCCCACAGCTGTTCCATCCAACCCCTAACTAAATTTGAGTATCACCCAGAACTGAGTCTTTTAAAAACCCTTCCTATTCTTCAGTGCCCATTTTTTTTTTCCCCAGCACCCATTTCAAGCTATTCAAACCAAAAATGACTGAGCTGAAGGTCATATTACTCCACTCACCCCATTGGGGCAATTCACGCGGCACAAGAAGTACACATTGAGCTTGTGGCCCCACCCCCACCTGAAGTATTTTCTAGCCGTTAATGGAAAAAATCTGGTATAATACAAAAATGTTTCAAAGTTTCTACAGTCAAAAAGGTGGTAAAATAAGTTTTTCTTGATGGTAAGACCCTGTTGCTAAAGACGCCACATGCTTTAATTGCAAGACAAAGAGACCTGAAGCTCAAATTACACTGTCAGCTCCCACTGCTGGCTTGCTTTCATATCTCTCACAGTGATGGAAAATGCATTACAGTCTGCTAAGGGAGAAGAGACATCAACAGGTTTACTCAGCTTAGATCCCGCAAGCTATGCTGCTGACCTGCCAGCAAGATGTGCCCACTGGCACAATAGTGGCACAACTATTATTGAGGTAACCAACCGCTTCCTGATTAGATTTGAGGTCTGCTGCACAGTAGGAAATTCATGCCTGGTTTCACAAACCCAATCAAAAACCTGTGGATTAGAAAGCCAGAGGCCCTAATGTGGAAGCTACCACTGCCATTTGACTAAACACACTGAACCCGGCAAACTGCCTTCTAAACACTTATGTTTATCCCCACGGCGATGTGTCGCTGTCAGCTTTAGTCAGAGAAGGCACCTTTTGCAATGGTCAGCGGCCACTACAGTAACTCACAACTGCTCAAAGTACTGAGAATAAGTGGTTGTTGGATGCTCAGCTCTAAATGAGCTATCTGTATCACCGCCACCACCACCACTACCCCACGTAAAGGCTAAGGGAACATCGCAGAAGAGGGACAAGAAGGATTTAAAAGCCAGGAGAAAAAATGTAGAATGTTGTCATCCTGGCATGACCTGAATGTTGCACCCTTGAACTCACAACAGCTGTGACTGGTATCCACACACTCTGTCAGGAATGGAGGAGGGGCTCATGAGGCCCCACCTCCCCCTGAGGCTTTATAGGCAAACTAATGGTTGCTGGGAAGGAAGAAACATCTTTAGTGATGTAGTCACTAGTAAGGTGTCCATGCTCCAGCAAATGACCCATCACCATATTCCTGTAAGCAGCCTTAACTAAATGTATGGCCCTAATTTTGTGTCTCCCGCACACTCACATATACAAACGCACACATACACACATATACACACACTCACATGCACACATACACATACTTTCAAACACACATGTACATGCACACACACACACACACACACACTCACATGCACACATACACATACTTTCAAACACACATGTACATGCACACACACACACACACACACACACACTCACATGCACACATACACATACTTTCAAACACACATGTACATGCACACACACACACACTCACATGCACACATACACATACTTTCAAACACACATGTACATGCACACACACACACACACACACACACACACACACACTCACA
The DNA here is from genome assembly GCF_903995435.1 of Acomys russatus. Lineage (NCBI taxonomy): Eukaryota > Metazoa > Chordata > Mammalia > Rodentia > Muridae > Acomys > Acomys russatus. The sequence goes on from NC_067142.1 coordinate 84,697,806, forward strand.
TGCACACATACACACCATACATATACACGTTCAGATACACATTCACACATATACACACACTCATATGCACATGCACACAAAAATACACACACTCACATATACACTCATGCACACACACACACACACACATACACACACACAATACACACAAATGGGGGGATTAACTGGAAAAGAAAAGGGCAACCAGTGGAGGCAAGAGAAGGACAAGAGAGACTACACATAAAAATCGTTATCTATGTGGACGATTGGCAGCGTGGCTCACCTGTGGGTCCCGTTATCTGCATGGACGATTGGCAGCGTGGCTCACCTGTGGGTACCCTAGGAAGGGGAGTGGGGCTCTCTCTGACATGGACTCTGTTGCATGCTTTTCGATCACTTCCCCCCAGCGGGGCTGCCTTGCCAGGACACAGGGGAAGAAGATGCACTAAGTCCTGATGGGATTTGATGTGCTGGGGTGAGTTGGTAGGGGGGAGGCGCCCCTTATCTGAGAAGTAGGGGAGAAAGAATGGGGAAAGAAGGAGAGAGGATGGGAGCAGGAGGAGAGGAGGGAGGGCCTATCAGGATGTAAAGTGAGTAAATAAATAAATTAATTAAAAGGAAAAAATAAATTAAGTGATAGCTAAAGATCATGTTTTCACATGTCAATGCACGACTAAATTTGTACAGGCACTATAATTACTCAGGAAAAAAAAAGGAATTGTCTTTCTCTTCATTGTGAACTTTTCACTGAATGTTCACTTATGTTTTTATGATAGAATTGCTTAACTTTTGCACTTTCATAATTATTTACCGATAGAAATCACCTACACTAGGGCAATGGAGTTTAGCCAAACAAGTGTGTTGACGTGGTCCTTGCACAATAAAGACAGGCAGTCTACTTTTCAAACTTTGCAGAAATATTGTAAAATATGAGAATGAATGAAGAACCACGGTAAAGTTTATGACTCTTTTTCTCCTTGCCATCATCACAGGTGTCCTACACAGCAACAGAGTTCATGGCTGTCTCTCCACCCTCATGTGCAGTACAGTACAACTGGTATTTAAACAATAAAAGGTTTTCTGAAAAAATTTTTTCATAAAACTCACTATTCTGTATGGTTGATGGATACTAATAAAAGCTTATTAATAGTGTGCTTTATGGCCAGGCATGGTGGCACATGTCTTTAATCTCAGCACGTGGGAAGCAGAGGAATGCAGATCTTTTTGAGTTGGAGGCCAGCCTGGTCTACAGTGAGTCCCGGACATCCAAGACTACACAGAGAAACCTTGACTCAAAAAACAAAATAAAACAAAAACTGTGTTTTGTATAAAGAAGCATAGCAAGACTCCCTGGGCCTCTGGCATGTTAGTGTAGGGGAAGATGGATGGGGAAGGGTGGCCGGCAGCTAAAGTGTCCTGCTACAGCAGGACAAATGTGCCATAGCCCATGAGGGCCACACCACAGCTGCTTGTCAGCTTTCTGTCTCTGTAGCCACATACCTGACATGGTCACTTGGAAGGGGAAAGCTGTTCTCGGTTCACAGTTCCCAGGCTTCGGTTTTATGGCTTCAGCAGGTTCTGTTGTTTTGGCACCTCCTGTGAGACAGGTCGCTGCAGTGAGACAAAGCAGTTCGCCTCAGGGCAGCCTGGAAGTGAGAGGGGCAGGAAGGAGCTGAGGTCCGATGTTGATGTTGTTGTCAGGGGTACACCCTCAGTGGCCTAACTTCCTTCCACCAGACCCCACTACTCCCAATCGCACCACTGGATTGGGACCAAACTTGGAACAAAGGGCCTGAGGGATTTGGGGTATAAGCAATAATTGAAGATCCAGTAATGACAGTGTGCTTTCAGCTGCTCTTTGCTACACTGTGGGTTCTTCTTTTTCCCACCCTTTGTCCCCCCTCCTGCCTCCCCTGCCCTGTTTCACCCTTTATGACTAGATAGGAGAGAAAGAAAGATAAAGAGGAGAGCAGAGCTAGAGGGCTCTAAATCTGTCTTTCTTCTTTGACCACAGCTACATACAAAACACAACCAACCTCCCTCAACAACCAACAACCACAGACCCCATCAATTGGGTCTCTTGCATTTGTATACCCTCTGAAAAGTTCCAGAATTGCAAATGTCACACACTCTCAGAAACTATCTGCAGCTGGCAAGACCATGCCACTGCTAGAGCACAAGGCAAATCATAGTCAGCTGCTGTGGACAGTCCAAAGCAGCCCATATCCCATACCTGGGATTAAAATGAAAACATATTCTTATAATATTACTGTGTTTATAAAGAAACAAAAAATTCATAATTGCTACTACATGTATGCTGAATTTCAAAAGGCCAAAAAAAAAAAAAAAAAGATATTGAATGCTTTCTTCATAAACAATTGGTGACCATTTGAGAAGATAGATAGATTTAACCTGATTTAAATAGTGTACTAAATATATATAGACCAGACTGCCAGACTGGACCTGGCCTAACAGAGATCTACCTGTTTCCAAACAGTGGGATCAAAGGTGTTCGCTAGCACACCCAGCCTAACCATTTTTTTTTAAAGAGAGAGAAACTGGGCTGGAAAAATGGCTCAGAGGTTAAAGTGACAGACACCTGTGGTGACCAGAGTTTACCAGAATGCACATAAATACAGGTGGGTGTGCAGCCTACTGGTAAGGCCAGAACTCTGGAGGATCCCAGAGCAAACTGGCTAGCCCGACTCGTTGTACCAGTGAGCTGTGTGTTCAACTGAGAGACCCTGCCTCAATGAATAAAGCAGAAAGCAAGGAAGACTCCTGAGGTCAACCCTGGGCCCCCCATATCCATGCACACACATGCTCAAGTGCACCTGCACACACACACATGTGCATGTACACAAAAACATCCATCCATATACATACACACGGAGAGAAGAGAGAGCCACACATTAGAAAGCATCCCAAGTGCCAGGTCAGACACTTCCTGTTTCTTTAGTGGTTTCTGAACAAAGAACACTGCTGTCAGCGAAACCCTCAGGATTCTTCAAAGCCAAGATTTTCCCAAATGCTCTGAGATTCAGAAAATCTCAGTTTGCTGGCTGCAATTGGATTGTCCACCTCCCCCTAAAGAATATATTGATATTTTAACTTCTACTGTGAGTGAGCATGGCCTGATTTGGACACGGGGTCTTCACTGCTATGATCAAGTGTCTTCGGGTCTGCCCTTCATCTGATGCCCAGGGGCCGTGGGAAAGCAAAGACACCCAGCGAGGAGCCCATGAGACAGCAGAGGCAGAGCAGCAGGGATGGCCAGGGAACAGCGCTGCCACCAGCAACTAGGAGGAAGAAGAAAGGCTCCTCCTAGAGCGTCAGAGGGAGTGCAGCCTGCCCTCACTCCTTGCCTTTAAACTTCCAGAATCCAGGGCTGACCAGAAAAGAGCCGTTGCCTGAGGCTGCCCTCTTGTCAGCACTCTGGCAGACCATCAGGAGTGAATTCAAGTGGAGGCACATGACACAGCAGTGCTTGGCTGCGAAACAGACACTAAGCAGCACACACTGCACGCTGAACAACACAGGCAACAGTAAGGGTGGGAGAAAGTGAATAGAAAGACGTTTCAAAAGAGAAGCACAAGGCTTGAGGAAACAAGTTCTCTGGTCTCTGAGGTGGCCAGATGCAGCTTCCAAAAGGAAGTGGAGGAGGAAGGAAAAGTGACAACACTTTCCTGTTGCTGTGATAAAATATTGTGACCAGGAGCAACTTAGAGAAGAAAGGGTTTGTTTGGGCCTGTGGTTCCAGAGGGTTAGGGCCCATCGTGGCGGGAGGCATGGCAGCAGGCAGCAGGCATGGCGACTGGAGCAGAAAGTTGAGAGCTTACATCGGAGCCGAAGCTCCAAAGTAACACTTTTTACTCTCAAAGCCCACCCCGAGTGACATACCCCCTCCATCAAGGCCACACCCCTTCCATCAAGACCACACCTCCTCCATCAAGGCCACACCTCCTAACCCTTCCCAAGCAGTACCAGCGGTGGGGACCAAGCACCAAATGCATGAGGCCATGGGGACATTTCTCATTCACCATTATTCTAGACAGTGTGAAACACACACAGCTCAGCCGACTGGAGACCCACAGACCTCGGAAAGCTTTCTCCCTGTGAAGTGCCAAAGCTATCTGCCTTGAGGGCACCAGTACAGCCCATGGCTCTCTCCACGATGGCCCAAATCAGCTTCGCAAAATGCACAGAGCTTCCGTTTTCGTGAGCAACGGGTTCTAGAGCTGCTTAGCCACCAAGAAAGCAACATCCAACTGAGAACAACTAAGGGATTAATAATTAGAGGACAAGCCGTTTACATCCTCCTCCTGTTGCAGAAAAACTGAAGGGAGGAACAATCTCTCTGAAACTTTGAAGTAGAAAATCTCCACTGAACAGAAGAATGGTGAGGGGTTTCTGTGGGGGAAGGGAGGGGAATCGGGAACACCTTAACTTTTAGTGTGCAATACGCCTGTTAACTAGACCCACTAATGGTGTTATTGCGGCTAAAAACAGTGACTTGAAAATGTGTGTACATTATGACTGTCATTATCCCCCAACTGTAAGAATGCTATGTTAAAACTAACTCAAAACACCTCGGGAAAGGTAATTGCTACTAATGGATCTGAAGTGTGCAAAATTGGACGTCATTACCCTCCTCCTGTGGAGGGGCTGTGGAGCTGCTGCAGAGGACCGGCGCGAGGCTCACTCAGCTTTCAATCAGGCTGCGGTTTGAGCCGAGGGCCGCTGGTTTTCACGCTGCAGCAGCCGGGTACTGCAGAGTCTGAGCACCTCGCACTCCTCCTTCTCCCCCTAGTCCCCAGTCTGCTTCAGAAGCGGAATCTGCTCCAGCTGCCAGTTTCTCAGATCAGTTGCTGCCAAATGGTGAAGGCCTGCTGACCCTGAAATTCAAGGAAATAACCCAGAATCAGGGGTTTATGAAAGGCAAGTGGGTCACCTCAAGCAGTCTGTATAAGGGGGACTTGGCCTGTTCCCTGAGCTGCAGCTGCTTCAAGTACCCCCAACTCCCAGCCTGCCTTGGGGTATAGAATAGGGCTCATGACGCTGGCACTATCTCCCTGGCTCCACGGCCCCTGGGTATGCTGACGCAACCCAAAGATTCCTACCCTGATGCCAGGCAATATGATTTAAAATTCCTTAGACTTGATTACCTTCCAAATTTTCAAAAGGAATGCCCCACAGAGCATGAAGCCCTTAACGTCAGTGTCACCCTTTTCCGACTCTCCATTATATCACATGTTCTGCTTGTGACATATGTACTGCACATCACACACACGCACTACACATCATATACACACTGAACGTTGTACAAACACCTGCACATCACATACATACTGCTCATCACACATATACCTGTATACCACACATATCACACACACACACACACACACACACCTCACATCACATACACTGCACGTCTCACACACACCTGTAGTGAAAGTTTGGATTTCTTTTATGTGTTTTTTCACTTTGATCCCAAGTATGGAATGTGGGAGTGTTTTTCCACCACTGAAGACAGTCTCATGACCTTTGTTGGCAGAAACAGACCCGTGAGAGGTCACGTGACTTTTTTCTGGCAGCTGTCCTATGAGAGAACATGTGGTGTTTTGTTGAAAACAGGCACATGGGAGGGAGGGTGCGTGGTATTTAGAAAGGATATAAATAGAACCCCGCAGACAGTGAGAGAATGTCTTCTCATCGGCATTGCCTTGCTGGTCTTCCCTGGTCTTCACTTCACAGAGAGAAACATTCCAGAAACTTCTCGATCACGGCCGCTTCCTCTGACTCATGCCAAGGCGGCAGAGCCTTGCTGTTTCTGCCGGCTCATGCCACTACCACAGGTTCGTGTTGCTGTTTGGTGTTTGCCATTGGACTGGATTGCTGATATTTTGACAATGCAGGGTAGAACTGGCCCGAGGAACTATGTCTAAAAAGGCCCACATCCTTTCATTCTCTCCTTCCTTCTCTTCCACCTCTGATTGGTGGTAAACGCTGTTGAGAACCCTAAATAAAGTATATCTTTGAAAAACCTAAGCCTCCAGGGGACACCCAGCTGTGGTGCTTAGGCGTAATGGGTAGCTTCACTTCTAATGTACTAGAAGAATTGGCAGGGTTTTTTTAAATTAATTTGTTTTATTCACTTTACATCCTGGCCATAGCCCCATCCCTCCTCTCCTCCCAGTCCTACCCTCCCTCCCTCTCCTCCTCTCCCCTCTCCTATTCCTCAGAAAATGGAATCCCTCTCCCTTCCTATCCACCCCAGCTCATCAAGTCCCATCAGGACTGTGTGTGTCCTCTTCCCTTGTGGCCTGGCAAAGCAGCCCTGTTGCAGGGTGGGGAGTCCATATCAGAGAGAGAGCTCCTGCTCCCCTTAATAAAGGACCCACATGAAGCCTAAGCTGCCCATTGGCTACATCTTTGTAGGGGCCCTAAGTCTATTCTGTGCATGGTCCTTGGCTGGTGCTTCAGTCTCAGCAAGCCCCTCTGGGTCCTGGTGAGTTGGTTCTGCTGGTCTTCCTGTGGACCTCCAGGTCCTTTTATCCCTGCCCCCACTTTTCCATATGACTCCTATACATCACACAAGGCTGGACTGTAAGTCTCAGCATCTGTTTCCAGCCGCTGCTGGGTGGAGCTGCTTAGAGGACAACTCTGCTGGGCTCCTGTCTGCAAGCATAGCAGAGTATCACTAATAGTGTCAGGGGTTGGCTCTCTCCCATGGGTGTGTCTTGGGTTGGGCCAGGCATTGGTTGGACATTCTCTCAGTTTCTGCTCTATCTGCTCTGTCTGTATCCCTGCACACCTTGCAGACAGGGTAAATTCTGCATCAAAGTTTGGTGGGTGGGTTGGTGTTCCTCTCCCTCTACTAGGAGACTTGTCTAGTTAGAGGGTGTCCTCTTCAAACTCTATGGCTCCTGCTACTAGGAGTCTCTGCTGAAGGAGTCTCCCTCATATTCTCCGGGAGCCTACCCTGATTTAGGTCTCCAGTTTGTCACAGAGATGTCCCCACCCACAATTTCTCTTTTCCCTGCAGGCCTTTCTTCCTCCCAACCCTGCTCTCCCCAGGTCAGATCTTCATCCTGATATCTCTCTGCACTCCCTCTCCTACCTGTTCTCTCTCTTTTACCACTACCTCTGTCATCTATCCATCTATCTATCATCTATCTATCCATCTATCATCTATCTATCTATCTATCTATCTATCTATCTATCTATTTATTATGTATACAATGTTCTGTCTGCATGTACACCTGCAGGCCAGAAGAGCGCATCAGATCACATTATAGATGGTTGTGAGCCACCATGTGGTTGCTGGGAATTGAACTCAGGACCTTTAGGAAGAGCAGGTAGCACTCTTAACCACTGAGCCATCTCTCCAGCCCCTCTGTCATTTCTATTTTCACTTCTGAGTGCTATTTGAACATCCTCCCTTGGATCCTCCTTGCTACTTATCTTCTTTTGGGTCTGTGCTTTGTAGCACATTTATCCTGCACTATATAGTTAAAGTCACTTACAAGTGAGTATACACCATGTGTGTCTTTCTGGGTCTGGGTTACCTCACTCAGGATGATCATTTCTAGTTCCATCCATTTGCCTCCAAATTTCATGATTTCTTTGTTTTTAATAGTTGAGTAGTATTCCATTGTATAAATGTACCACAGTTTCTTTGTCTATTCTTCAGTTGTGGGACATCTAGATTGCTTCCAGATTCTGGCTATTATGAATAAAGCTGCTATGAACATAGTTGAGCAATTGTCCTTGTTGTATGGTGGTGTGGTATAGCTGGGCCTTGAGGTAGAACTATCCCAATTTTTTGAGAAAGTGCCAGGTTGATTTCCAAAGTGGTTGTACAAGTTTGCACTGCTACCAGCAATGGAGGAGTGTGCCCCATTCTCCACATCCCCACCAGCATGTGCTGTCACTTGAGTTTTTGATCTTAGCCATTCTTAGGTGTAAGATGGAATCTCACCATTCAAGGTATAAGATGAAATCTCAAGGTCATTTTGATTTGCATTTCCCTGATGACTAAGGACATTAAGCATTTCTTTAAGTGCCTCTTGAGAGAGGAATTGGTGGGTTTTAATGGGTTGACAATGTTGTTTAAGGAGGTTGGCGAAATAGCAGCGACTGCTGCTGGGTGATCTCCTGCCTTGCTCCCAGATGTGGTTATCTGGTTTTGCTGTGTAGTCTTCATATATTCCATTTTGAAAAACATTGGAGGGAAAGCTGAAAACTCAGCATGGTTGGTTCTTATTGGTTATGGTCAGGGAGGAAACAAAATCAAATTTAATTTAGGAATCTCTCTTCTCTATTTTTCTTTTTCTTTCATCTAATGATATGGAAAAAGAAGGGAAAGTGAAATAATAATAATTAATAATAATAATAAATAATGAATAATAATAAATTTTAATGAAAAGTAGAATCTACTAGTCTTAAATATTTTATTTTAGTATGGATTAATATATATTGACATAAATTGAAGGTTATTTTGTTTAACTATTGTTTGTTGATAGAAATTTAATATTGTTTTGTTTTCCTATTGTTTAGTGATAGAAATTTAAGATTGCTCTGTTTGATTATTGCTTAATGGTAGAAATTTAAGATTGCTTTGTTTGACTATTGTTTGATATATCATATATAAGAAGCTCATTTAAAATCTGGTGTAAAGTTCTACTTTTATGGTTCTGATAATTATTTCTATTGTATGTAGAGTGATAATTAGAGAAAAAGACAATTTTCAAAAAACAAAAAAACTGGGGATATGTAGTAAAAGTTTTAGTTTCTTTTATGTGTTTTTTGTTTTGGGCCCAAGTATGGGATATGGGAGCTTTTTTCCACCACTGAAGACAGTCTCGTGACCTTTGATAGTGGAAAGCAGACCTGTGACAGGGCATGCGATGCTTTCCTGGAAGCTGTCTTGTGAGAGGGCATGTGACGTTTTGCTGAAAACAAGCATGTGAAAGGGCGCATGATATTTAGAAAGGATATAAATAGAACACCACAGAGCACGCTTTTTCATAGACATCATCTTGCTGGCCTTCACTTCACAGAGAGAAACATTCTAGAGACCTTCTCATGGTGCCCCAGCTGATTCTGGCCGCCTCCACTAATTCATGCCGACTTGGCTCGGCCTTGCTGTTTCTGCTGAATTGTGCTACGTACAGATTTGTGTTGCTGTGTGGTGTTTGGTATTGGACTGAAGTGCTGGTATCCTGACAAAGCAGAGTGGAGTTGGCCCAAGGAACTATGTCTAAAAAGGTCCACACCCTTTCATTCTCTCCTACATCTGGTTGGTGGGTTGAAAAGGAAGAAGAAGCTTGGGCGGGGGCTGTTGAGACAGGGTTTCTCTATGTAATAGCCATGGATGTCCTAGACTCAATTTGTAGGCCAGACTGGCCTTGAACTCACAGAGATCCACCTGCCTCTGCCTCCCAAGTGCTGGGATTAAAGGTGTGCGCTACTGTGCCCCACTGATTTAGAAGCTTTTGAGAACCCTAAATAAAGTAGGTTTAAAAATAAAATCTAAGCCTGCACATCACATAAACACTGCACATCAAACAGATGCACCGCACATCACACATGTACTTGTACATTACACCCATATTGTACAGCATACATGCTCCATATTACAGGCACACTGCACATTACATATGCATTGCATATCACACACATACCTTCACATAACACATGAACATCGTCACACACGCACTGCACTTCACACATGCACTGCACAGCACACATACACGTCATCACACACACACTACATATCACACACGCACTGCACTTCACTTCACAGCACTCATACACGTCATCACACACACATAACATATCACACACGCACTGCACTTCACACATGCACTGCACAGCACACATACACGTCATCACACACAACATATCACACATGCACTGCAGTTCACACATGCACTGCACAGCACACATACACGTCATCACACACACACAACATATCACACATGCACTGCACTTCACACATGCACTGCACAGCACACATACACGTCATCACACACACACAACATATCACACATGCACTGCACTTCACTTCACAGCACACATACATGTCATCACACACACATAACATATCACACATGCACTGCACTTCACACATGCGCTGCACAGCACACATACACGTCATCACACACACATAACATCACACATGCACTGCACTTCACACATGCACTGCACAGCACACATACACGTCATCACACACAACATATCACACATGCACTGCAGTTCACACATGCACTGCACAGCACACATACACGTCATCACACACACACAACATATCACACATGCACTGCACTTCACACATGCACTGCACAGCACACATACACGTCATCACACACACACAACATATCACACATGCACTGCACATCATATATGTACCTTCACATCATATAGGAACTTCATCACACACACACACACTCACATACACACACTCACATACACACACACACACACACACTCACATACACACACTCACACACACACACACACACACACACTGCACTTCACACACAAACTTTATCACATGCATTGTACATCACAAAAAGCTGAATTTGATTTGGAATTTCATTTCCTTTTTGCACTGCAAGTCCAACACTTAAAAAGGTTTCCCTCCTCCTTCTGGCCACAAAATAGTAGTTTGAAAAAAATCATGAGACCCAAATCCCAGAAATAACCTAAGTCCACTCTGATTAAGACCCCAGCCTAAATTCTAAAGATCTAAAAGAATTTAAAAGAGAAAATTCCAAACCAGGGGTGGTGGCATACATCTGGGATCCCAGCACCAGCTCCTGAGTAAGGGTGGGAGCAGCAGTTCCCAGCTCGCCTGGCCTACAAAGGTCTTGAAAAGAAATAGCATTCCATCCATGTAAGATGTTTCCTCTCCACCCAATGGCTTGAGAGAGTGAGGCACACAGCACTGTGGAGATCTGGGACACGAGGTTCTGAATGTGGAACAAGCAAGGCACGGAGACGTGGGTGCATGAGTGGTCAGTGGCTCCCGGATGAGGTTTCAGCCTGGCAAAGGGCTGCAGGGGAGGAAGGCAACACTTGCTCATGCCTAGCAGAGGAAGCACTGTCCAAGAGAGCCAGAACCCCTGGAGATGGGCTGCCTGCAAAATGCTGTTTGTGTTTGCAAGACAGGGTCTTTCCATTGTAGACCAGGCTGATCTAGAACTTTCTACCAAGCCCAGTTGGCCTGGAACTTGACCCCTTCCTGCTGCCTCCCTTCCTGAGTGCTGAGCAGGAAGGCATGCACTACTCAACCATTCGGACTTTTAAAACGCACTCTTACAGGAAGCCTAGTATAGAGCCTGTAATTTCTCCCTTTCTTTATTAATGTCTTTACTTCTTTCTTATTTAAGTCTTACTTATTTAACTTTAATTGATATGGTAAGTATTCAGGTTAGGACATTGATTGCAAACAAAAAATATATATGTATATATGTGTGTGTGTGTATGTATGTATGTATGTATCTATCTATCTATCTGCTGGCAAACAGGCAAACACAGAAACCACCAGGGTTGCAGGAAGCCAGACAGCCACAGAAGCCCATTTAAGGTCAAGTCTGGACCAACTTTCTTCATTTGAGGACATGCTGAGTATAAAAGGATGCTAGGACAGGCTGTCCATTCAAGTAGGTGCTTGGGGACACGGGAGAACAATCAGAAGCGTGTGAGGCATCTGGAGACAAGGGGAAACATGCCAGGGTGTGAGCAGGGAGCACTTTAGGGCTTGAGGGAGATCAGAGGTGTGGAGGGGGAGGAATATGGATGGCCCCAAGCTGAATTAGCTGCATGCCTTGCTTGGGCATCATAACTTCAGTGAGCTCTTGTATGCTTCTGCTTTTTATTGTTTTTAGACATTTTGTTAGCATGTGTTAATATTAAAGCAATGGACACCACTGTGACATTTCCATGCCTGTATGGAAGGTACTTTGGCCATGGCCATTATTGCTTTCTTGTCAACCCTGTGTGATGCTCCCCTTTCTCTTCCCAAATAGTCTCTTTTTACTTTTATGACTCAAAAAAAAACCTTTGGCTCCCATAGATGAGTGAAAATATCTAGCAATGTGTGTCTTGCTTGTTTTGCTTATCACGACAATCCCCAGTTTCACCCACATTCCTGTGAACAGTATTGTTTTATTCTTCATAACTGGAAAAATGCTATTTTGTATACATATCCCATCTTCCTTACCTATCCATCTGGAGAAGGGTGGAATCACATGACCCAACTGATTCTACAGTGTGACTGTCACAAATATGTGTGCACTGGAATCCTATTTTTCGGGGACAGAAGACATGGGAAGACTGAGACAGAGAGGGAAGCAGTTTCAGACCTATTTATAATGGGTACCAGCGACAGCCACATGGAGGGGCCTCTGCGGGGGCCTGACCACCACTGTGGCCACCCAGAGATGGCATGCAGGAGGATGGGTGAGTGAGGTTCAGTCAAGGTCATGAGGGTTCTCTGAAAGAAGCCCAAGGGATTTGCTGCTGGGCACAGTGTGGGCAGGAGAAGGCCAAGTGTGGCTCTGAGAGATGGGCGGGCTCTGGGCCTGTCCATCACAGCAACAAGATCCTCTGCGATGCCTCCTCATTCTGTTCTGTCCCCAATGTAGCAGTGGGACTGAAGACTTAGAATGTCCCTGGGGGCTCTTCTGTCTTCCCCTCCATTTTTGACAGGAGGGGAAACTCTATAGTAGATGGCTTTTTAAACACCTAGCTACCAACTCAAGAGTCCTTATGGCTCAAACATGACCTGTGCCGGTTAGCTCTATCAACTTAGTGAGATTTCATCGCATAGAAGAAAAAGCTCTGGGCGTGTCTGTGAACCAGGGGTGCTGAGATGGGAAGACCCACCCTCACCCTGGACTGCACTGAGCCATGTGCTAAGGCTCCCCGGACTGAGGGGAAAACAGAAAGCCAGTTGAGTGCCAGCACTCGTGTGTCTCGGCTTCCTTGCTGTGGATGCCATGTGAGCACCTGCCTCAGGTTCCTGCCAGCAGGACTTCCCCACAACGGTGTACAGCACAGAACAAGCCTTCCCACCGCCAGGTGGCCTTGCTTAGTTGTTTTGTGACAGTGATAGGAAAAGTAGCTAAGATTGTATTTATGGGGCACAGTCCGCATCTATGTTCTCTCCTTCTATCATGCGGCTCTTGGGGATGGAACTCAGACTGCCAAGCTTGAACGCAAGCATCTTTACCCACCGAGCCATCTTACCAGCTCCTGTGTTTTCTCTTTGATTTTTAGTTAACTCAGCTCTTCCAGATCTGGGGGAGTCGGGGGCGGGGGGCGCGGTCTTTGTCTGCGACTAGAGTAGTTATGAAATCATTATGAACAACTTTACAAGAAGCTGAGCCTCCTGAGAATTTTGTTAAATTTTGTGATCTATGCAGATTTTACTTGCCTTGGTGTTATCAAGTGTTTTCTACATCCAAAAACTAGCTAAGAGATGGACCAAGCACAAAAGATGCTAAAAATGCTGGCCCCACACATAGTGAAGACTCCAGTGTGGAGCAAGGGGGGTCTGAGGAGAGAACGGCTTTATAAGTGATCGTGATGTTACTTGACGGTTTCCCTTCCATCTGCACCTGGGGACTGGAGTGATGGGTACTTACAAGAACAGAAGAACCCTAGTGCCAACGAGCAGCCAACTTCCTTAATTCTCTGATGGTAGATCTGAAATGCCAGTTAGCAGAAAAACATGGTTTCCCAGCATCCATTGGTACATATGATTATATATAACACCTGAGGCTCAGTGGGTTCTCAGAGATAAAATGTTTTATATACCTTGTTGTTGCATATTTACTAGACAGATACAGAAAAAAAAAAAGCAAGAGGGAAATGCAATTATTGTTGTTTTGAAAGAAATTAATGCTTTTCCCCATTCTTTCTATCTTCAATAGCATCCACAATTCTGGTGTGACCCTTAGTTTGCAACCCACTGATGACCCTGAGGCTCTAAGCCAGGGGTTCTTTTGGTAAACTTCTGTCTCCAAAAATATTTACATTACGATTCATAACAGTAGCAAAGTTACCATTATGAAATAATGAAAATAATTTTATGGTTGGGGTCACCAACACATGAGGAACTGTATTAAAGGGTTGCAGTGTTTGGAATGTTAAGACCACACTCCAGGCAAATGCTGAAGACACAGGAACTAGAGCATCATGGGAGCCAAGAGAGGCATAGCAACTGGGCAGGGCAGAGGTGGCAGGCTGGTAACTCACACCCTGCAGAGACTCTGTTTAACTGCCTGTGTGTGCCGGGACACATCCTCCTTAGAGAAACCAGCTTTGGATTTTAGCTGAGAGTGAGTCAATTTGAAGATTCTTCTAGCCTTTCTGATTTTAATCCTGAAAGAACTGAAAAACCAAGTTGACCTGAGGTGGATTTTTTAAAATATGTTTTGAACTGGAAAGATTGCTCAGCAGTTAATATATTCTGTTCCCAGTGTCCACTAGAATGCCAGCTCCAGGGGATCTGGTGCCCTCTTTTGGCCTGTATGGGAACCTGTACACAAATGCACACACGCACACACGCACACGCACACACATGCACACACATGTACACGCACACTCAAAACTAAACTAATTCTTTAAATGTGTTGTAATCATGCATAGAGGCACACTCCTGCCATTCCTATTTGGAGAAATGCCAAAAGACATAGGGCTTGTCACACCTCCAGCTTCATGTGGGACACTACTGTGGGGAAGAAGCACCTTTTTCCTTAGGGGGGATCCATTGCAATGAAGAAAGCATTTCAAGCTCACATTCTTCCCTGGGAGAGAGTCGGTGGTAATTCTCGAGCCCAGGCTAGCCGGCCATTGTATGACCTCACCCAGGCTAGCCGGCCATTGTATGACCTCACCCAGGCTAGCCGGCCGTTGCATGACCTCACCCAGGCTAGCCGGCCGTTGCATGACCTCACCCAGGCTAGCCGGCCGTTGCATGACCTCACCCAGGCTAGCCGGCCGTTGCATGACCTCACCCAGGCTAGCCGGCCGTTGCATGACCTCACCCAGGCTAGCCGGCCGTTGCATGACCTCACCCAGGCTAGCCGGCCGTTGCATGACCTCACCCAGGCTAGCCGGCCGTTGCATGATCTCACCCAGGCTAGCCGGCCATTGCATGATCTCACCCAGGCTAGCCGGCCATTGCATGACCTCACAGGTTCAGAGATAAAAAGGAAGAAATAATGGTCCCCAGTCTCTTTACCACCACACACAGGTACACACCCTATGGCAGGTGCCACTGAAAGACACTGATGCCACATGCCCATTAAGAGTGGGACACCAGAATGTGGTGCAGTCTGCTGCTCTGTTCCAAGAAGTCACTGCACTCCCCCAGCAGAGCGCAAATGCTGCCTTGGCATCTTTGGGCCAGGATCAGAATTCCTGGCCGTCTGCTGTAGAGGGGCACAGAAAATCGAAAGCTTTTTGCTACCTTTTCACAACCAGCTAAAATCCTAACAGTCTCTTTTAAGGGAACCACTTCACACCTGACAATAAAGGCGGACTCCCGTTCCCTAACTCCCTGGCAACATCAGGTTAATTTCATGCAGTTGTTTTCATCATTCGGAGAACAGCTTCGTGTATTTGTAAACAACAAATTCTGTCTGAAACATAAAGCCTGTATAATGGATGCTCTTGACTCACTATTTACCAAACTGTTTGCACATCGTTAATAATGGTGTTTTTCTCTAATTACTGTGTTTGGAATATGGTTTAAGATTTTTTTTTTTTTTATTCAGGTAGGCACGATTGTCATCAGTGTGTCTAGGTCTCCTTCTGGACCACAAAGATTTCCTGACCGCAGCACTGTGAGACGGGCCCGCAGACCTCATTTTGACAGAAAGCCTTTAGCTGCATGTGACTCACAAAAGAACACTAGGGTCTCTGTGCGTCTCTGGGCACTATTACCTACCACAGGTCTACAGCTTGCATCTGGAGTCTAGGCCACGTGTCTGGCTCCTCCGTGTGCTGCCACTGATTGGTGGAAGAAGTTTCAGGAATGAGGGCCACATAGAAAGAAGTTAAAGTCGTTGAAAATGCCTCCTTAAAAGACATATTGGGACCCTGGTCCCTTCCCTTCTCTTTTAAAGCCGCCATGAAGGGACGCCTCCCTCTGCCGCAGGCCCTGCCGTATTATACTGTGTCATCATAGCCCAAAGCAAAAGGGCCAAGCAGCCACGGACTAGCGTAGCACAATTGCCACTCACAGCCAAAATCAGCCTTTTCTCCTCAGGCATTGAGTCACAATGATACAAAGCTAAAGACATGGCAACACCAAAATCACGTCTTCAGAGCAAGCTGCCACAGCATCCACACAGACCAGACTGCAGGGGTCACAAGCTATTGGGAGCAGCTGACCATGTAGGAAGAAACTTGGTTATGTGAAGCCACTGAGACCTTGGTATCATTTGTTACATAGCATTGCTTAGCTTATCCTGACTAATGCATAATGAATGGGGTCCATCAGCTCTGAAAGAATACCTGCTCCAAAGGCAAATTCTGGAAAGGGTCTGTGTGGTCAGCAAAAGCTGAATTGCTCTGAAGCAAACACTGTTCATATACAGGGCTTTCTGTGTTAAGTACAGCAGTGTTGCCAAGGAACATTTGGTCGCTTGTAGAGATGCTGACATGAAGTTAGGTGAAAAACACAATGCAAAACTTGTTAAACACATGATCTCAATTTCTATAAAATCCATAGTATGTAAAGACTAGCAGAAAACGAAGTCAAAAATTTTGCCAATTAATAGATATAATAGTGATTTTAATTTTTCTTTGAAGATTTCTACATTTTCAAATGTGTGTGTGTGTGTGTGTGTGTGTGTGTGTGTGTGTGTGTGTGTGTGTGTGTGTTGTTTTGTCGCGTCCTTTCCGACCAGCGGAAAATAAAGACACGACCCGAGCGTTCTTCTCCAGGCAGTTTATTCAGGAACCTTTTCAGCAAGCTTCTTCTTCTCCCGCTCGCTCGCTTCTCCTCCCCCAACACCTCCGCGCCCCTTTATATCCTCTGCCTCAACCAATCAGCTGCCCTTACGTCGGTAGCTCCAATTGGTTCCCGACAAGGCGGGATGCATACGTCAGAGCAAAGCACAGCCCACAACCCAAATAAGAACTTGTTTACCAGGAGCAGAATTGCAAGTCATCCTGCCTGGCAGGTTGCCAGGTGCCATCTTATCGAGGGCAATAGCTTCAGCTTCCCACATTGTTTGAAATCAGGGTTTTTGTTTTTTTTCAAGACAGGGTTTCTCTGTGTAGCTCTGGTTGTCCTAGAACTCATTGTTCTGTAGACTAGGCTGACTTCAAACTCATATAGATCTTCCTGCCTCTGCCTCCCAAGAACTGGGATTAAAGCTGTGTGTCATCACCACCCAGCCAGGGGAAATTTTAGTAGAAAATAATTAATGCAAATAGTGGACTTGGTGAAGAAATTCTTGACTCAGCATCTCTACGTACTAGATGCTGCCCAGGACAAAGGCCATTAGTGCTCGGTGTTCAGCTCTATAGAAATGTGTTGTTAATTAAATAAGGCATTATTATACTAGTGTTTAAAGTCTTGGTGTTAAATTATTTCTACAATCCTTTGGCAGCATAAAGCTATACTCAAGTTATCTCATTTAAAGTCCTAAGGAAGAGGAAGACCCTAAGTTCAAGGTCTGCTTGAACAAGTTATCAAGACAAAGCTGGGATATGTCTCTGCTTTGCAGCACTTTTGGGCATGTAGGCAGCCCTGAGTACATGCCCAGTGCTGAAAATGCTGGGGAGAAAGTCTAAACTGTTACAAAAGTCATGCAGAACTCTTATGTCCCACCCCCCCACCCCCGTCGCCCCCATGAACTCTTCTCCCCCCCCCACACATACCCAGCAGCTCAGCCTCCAGCTCAGCCTCCTTCTACCACCTCTCCTCGTCTTCCTGCCTTTTCTCCCGCCCCCGCCCCTCCCTCACCCTCTTCCCAAACTCTCCTCTCTCACTGCACAGTCTGCCCTCACAGTGTTTCCGAATATATGTAAAATGAAGATCACTCCTAAGATTGGCAGATTTTTTGTTTGTTTGTTTACTTTAATCCTCGGTCAGAACCTGGTTGGCATCACTGAGCTAAGGGCCTCCCATCCCTCCAAAGAAAAGACAAGTAGTAACTAAAGAATTAATTAAGAAGCAAAGGTTACCCTTAGTGCTTTAGCATGTTGCTTTCTTTTCCTGTTTGTTATAAAGTCATCTGACAAAACAACTTCAGGGACAAGATTTACTTGAGCTAACTGTTCTAGCAGCATGTGGTGACAGCAGGGAAGACATGGCACTGGGTACAAAAGACATAGCGGTGGGAGACTGTCTGGTCACATTGCATCCATCCTCAGGAAACAGATTAAACAGGAAGTGGGGCTGGGCTCTGAAGCCTCAAGATGCATCCCAATAATGCACTTCCTTCTGTGAGGTTCCATCTCCTCAGGACTCTGCAGTCATCTCAAACAGCAAGTGTTTAACATGTGAGCGTGTGGTGGGCATTTCATATTCAAGCCATAACACTTCATCTTTACCCATTAGTTTGACAATCAATATGGTGTCAAATATATGGGTAAAAAATTTGATCATGAATCCATGTGAAATGTACAAAGAAGGAAAAGTCTTTTTCTTTTCACACAGGGTCTCCCTATGTAGCCCACGTTGCCTAACTCCTAATGCTCCTGTCTCAGCCCCAAGAGAGCTGGGATAGCGTTAGTGTCTCCATCTCCACACTAGGACAAGCACCTCTTAACAGCTGTCCCTGGAATCTCTCATGTCAAACCTGGTTGGAATTTTTTACATTACAAATCTAGTTCTTTCAGTGCCCAATCTCACAGAAACTTCCTACTCTCCATATGATGTCCCCACAGCTGCCTTATCCATAGGTGGTGCTCCTTGGGCAGAGACGTACATCTTGGAAAGACATTATCAGGTACCACTAAATAGAAACACTTCCATGAAATTCCAAGCCACCATGTACCTGCATGACACACTTCCACTCCAGCAGAGATCTGTCCCTCAGGTTCCCTGAGGACTCCTCAGAATCCAACTCTAAGAACTGAGATGTCTTTCCAACAATCAGGAGATGAGAGCGTGTCTACCTCAGACCTGCAGCTTACACCTCAGATCACAGTGACGCGCTGTGTGCATGTCCTCAGCTGTCTCTGCACCCTTCATAATCACCTTTCCTCTCTGAAGCTTCGTTAAGACCCTTAAAAATACCTTCCTCTAATCACATTATTCGATAAGCCAGAGATTAAAACGTGGTAAACGGAGTGGTTGCAAATGCTCAGGCATTGGCCACTATGGCACTATCGTGCGCCTCTCCCAGGGTTCGGGTGGAAACATCCTGACCCACTGCAGGCATTACCTCAGGGCTTCTGGTGACTTCTCCAGTCACAAAGGCTTCCGCAGTCACTCACTCAGAATGATTGAAGCTACACTACAAGGGCAAAAGTCACAGGAAACTTCTGGTAGCCGGTGAGTCTGAGACAGAAACTAAATCAGAGGGCAATTTATTTCATTTGGGGGAGTAGACTAATCTAACAATGATCAAATGATAGGCTTGGCATTTCTGGTGACTAAGTGATGAGACCCCCACGTGAGTGGGAATATTCCGTTGTGGTCCTTGTGTGGTTTGGCTTCTGAATCTGTTTGCCCCAGACTCTCTAACCAACAATGGTATTGTGTCAATTTTCCTGGGGAGTCATAAAGAAACATCTCTTCCTCCCATTTGGGGCAATAACAGACCAGAGTAATAATTTTGTTGAAGCCCAGCTTGGCGAATCAATGAGTTTACCAGAGTAGAGTTACTTAGAGGAACTTGGGTAACTCAGGGGCAGCGACATCACTGGCACACCGCGCCACCATGTTTGACTCACGGCAGCTACATTCCTCAACAGTCTCATCTCCAGTGGTTCACATCACAAATCGTCTTAAGAAGAACCGCACGACAACCCCGTGAAGACCTCCTGAGTCCTGTGAGCCATGAAGACCTCCTGAGTCCTGTGAGCCATGAAGATCTCCTGAGTGAGTCCTGTGAGCCATGAAGACCTCCTGAGTCCTGTGAGCCATGAAGACCTCCTGAGTCCTGTGAGCCGCCTTCCCTCTTCCTCCAAGCACCAATGTTATTAGACCTGTGAGTCACTGAGGGTCTCCTCAGGGTGACCATGGGTGCTTTTGTTCAAGACACCGGTGGTCACACAAGCCATAGAGGGAACAGCTACACTTCCTTGCCTCTTCAAGAGCCATCTTGAGCCACCCACAACCAAGCTGTCAGAGCCTCCCTCCCTTTTCTTGCTTAGCCATGTAAAAGCTTTGTCCTTAACTCAAAGCAGTACTCTCTTGGGGCCCCTCCTGTGTCACCTCAGCCCTGGGAAGGAAGTACAGAATGGAGTCATGGCTAGTTCCCTTCTACTCCCGGCATGGATCCCTGCTTACAGGGAGACAGCACACAGGGAATTAAGAAGGATGAGCTCCAACACTGCCATGGTGGTGACGAGCTCCAACACCGCCATGGTGGTGACGAGCTCCAACACCGCCATGGTGGTGACGAGCTCCAACACCGCCATGGTGGTGACGAGCTCCAACACTGCCACGGTGGTGAGTTACATGGTCATGCTGCTGCTGTCCCAGATTTCTCTGAGGTGCCTATGTGATCTTGAGGAATCATATCTTTTAAGGAAAAGCCAGCCATGCCCTTCTCAGTCCTTATGGTTGCAACCAATTTCCCCAGAGAGATATCTAAGAATGTCTTCAAAACCTGCTATTTTCCACGAAAATACTCAAGTCTTGAGTCTTCTTACTAAAAACAAAAACAAAACAAAACAAAACAAAAAAGTGGAAACAGGAAGATACAAGCAAGGGGATAGCAATCGGGAAGTAACACAAATAAATTATAATAAATTTTTAAAATGAAAATAGATAGATGAATGGATGAATAAATAAATAAATAAATAAACAGATAAATAAATAAATAAATAGTCTGTCTCCCTACCAGATATCTGTGTGGCTTATAAATGACCAAGGACTGAAAAGCTTTCATTTTATCCTCCAAAATACTACATGAATGGCATATGGTCCTAGCAAGGGAGGCTTTCCCATCCCTTGTGTGTCTCTATAATGGGGGTAGGGAGAGAGGAGGAAGGCAGGGGTAATTTCTTCCCAATATGTTTGTCATTATTATAGGTTATATATACAGAAGGAAAGTTAATTAAGCTTTTTTTAAAAAATCCATCACACATCAATGGCTGCATTTTAATGAGTACAAAAAGTTGAGGTGTTTACTACCAATTAAAGTGGTTTTTAAATAAGCATTAATTAACACAGAAATTCAGAAGAAAGTTATACCTTGTCAAAGAAAGGCCGGTGCAGGCTATGCCCGCTTCTGCTCCCATTCGCATTCACATGGTAATTACCACCAACCCTATATTTTCCATAATAATGAGGAGATGCCGTCCTGTCCATCAAACAACAACACACACAAAAGTGGTGGAATTAGAAACTCTCAACCTGAGTCAACTTTTCAAATGTTCTCCTTCGGGTTTTCCCCTCATCCATGTCAGTTACTCAAAGGAGAGGTTAGCCTGATCTGAAGGGCGAGTTTCTTTCTTTTATTCTGTTTGTAGGGAACATGGCAGGAGGGCCCTCATTGGTCAGGGAGGAGCTGCTTCAGTCTACATCAGCCAATCAGAGCGGGACCCCCCCACTTCCCTTCCCGAGGCTCAGACTTCTCTTTGTTCCTTTGGAATTGTGTACTTGGAAGGAGCAGGCTCTCCCAGGACCTTAAGGAGGATGCATTGGTTACTTTTCTCTTTACTGTGACAAACTATCTAACCAAAACGATTTTAAGGAGGGCTTTATTGGGCTCTCGGTTCAAGGGTCTAGTCCGTGACGGTGGGAGGCACACGGTGGCTGGAGCCCTGCAGCCAGGAAGTAGAGGAAGATGACGCTGGTGCTCGGCTCTCTTCCTCCTCTTTGCTCAGTCTGGGACGGCTGCCCATGGACTGCCAACAACCACATTCATGGTGTGTCTTCGCATCTCAGCCAAACCAGCCTAGACACGCCCTCACCGGCACGCTCAGAGGCTGTAGCCCTACGTAGTCCCAGATCCTGACAAAGTGACAGGTCACTAGCGGTCTGAGGGCAGTCTCGCCTGGAAGGTGATGGGGCTGTGGGAGGCAGTGCGGAGAGGAGCCAGACTGACGGGTGGCACCTCCTCAGTCAAGGCTGGCTGCCTCAGTGACCACCCTTTTCTGACCAAGTTCGCGTGAAACTGACTGACACATCATCATCGTGGTTTCCAAGTAAATAATGAAGGAGCCTCTCCCCTGCGGCCAAATCACTCTGACCTTCAGGACACATGATTTCAGTTAGACGGGACAAAGGAGCTCATGAGATCAACGTGTATTATATTCCAATATGACATGTTATCACTATTCTAATATAAAATGCCAGGAGAATAAAGGGTTCTCACCACTAAAATATTATCTACGTGACCTAATATGTATATTTAATTAGATAGATTTTTGTTGCTCTACAATACATGGACACTTCAGAACATCTTATTGCGCACAGTTAAATGTGCTCAATTTTATCTGTCAATCAAGTGTTTTAAATGCGAGTCACTAAAAGCCTGACGTAGAAGAAGTAGGTACAGTGTACAACTCCAGCCCTCGGGAGTCGCAGGCAGGAGGAGCCGTGCGTGTCAGAGGACAGCCTGGTCACCTCGTGAACTCTAGACAGCCAAGGCCACTTGCCAAGCCTGCCCTTCCTTCCTAAGCTAACAAGTAGCCCACCATGTTACAAGGCTGACAGGTTGGGGAACAGCAGTAGCCTGCTTTGGTCCCTTTGGGCCCCATTTCAGTGTGGACTCCTCTTGACCACTGCTGGCCCGCGTGAAGGGATACTCACTGAGCAGCCAGGCCCCTCCCCCTGCGCTCATTTACTTGTTCAAGTTCTTACCAAGCAAGAAACCGTTTAGTGTGACTATTTTAAATCATGATTGAACACTAAGAAAAGACTGACTCCAGGGATCTACAGAAGAAAAAGAAACACATAAATAATCAAGTTGGTTCAGGGTTAATTTGTCATGGTGAGGGGGCACTGAAGAGAACACTGGCATTTCCCAGAGAGAAGCATGTTCTCCCCAGGGTGTGAAGTAAAAAAGATGCAGGCTGCATCCGGACACCTCAGGTGGGGGTGTGGGGGTGGGGAGGTAGGGGGATGGGGGTGTGGGGGTAGGGAGGTAGGGGATGGGGGTGGGGGTAGGGAGGTAGGGGGATGGGGGGTAGAGGGTGGGGGGGGAGGTGGGGGGTAGAGGTGTGGAGGTGTGGGGGTGGGGAGGTAGGGGGATGAGGGTGGGGAGATGGGGGATGGGGGTGAGGGGGTAGGGAGGTAGGGGGATGTGGGGATGTGGGGGTGTGGAGGTGGTGTAGGCCCACTCCTCTCAGCCTGAGTGTTATACCTGCATTATGCTTCAATAAAGAGCTGGTTAAGGGACCAGATGTGGCCCATGCCTGTAACTCCAGCACATGCGGAGCTGAGGCAGGAAGACTGGCCATTCCAAGCCAGCCTGGGCAACACAGCCAGACCTGTCGTCAAAGCAAACCAAGCCCGCTGTGGATGAAGGTGTGAATTAGTTACTAGTGTACACTTAGGACCCTAGTCACCTTGTGGTAGCTTCCAACGTCCTACTCACAGCAACTGCCGCCATGGGTGGTTCCCTTGGCAGGGGTTAAAGAGTTTGTTTTGGGCTCATCAGATGGCTCACTGGGTAAAGACAGCAGCCACCAAGCCTGGAGACCTGCGTAGGACCTTAGGACCAACATGGTGAAGCCGGGGACCAATGGCTGCAAATTTTCCTCTGACCCTTACATGTGTGCTTTAGCACACGTGTAAACACATAACCACATTTACTCAATCAATCAACAAATAAATTTTTAATTTAAGTAAAATTTTTTCATATGTTTAAAGATCTTGCTTTGGCCAGGGCTAGTGGCACAGACCTGTGACTCCAGCTCTGGACAGACCAGAACTGTGAGTTCAAGGTCAGCCTGAGCTACACAGCAAGGCCCTGTCTTAAAGAAACAGATGACAACAAAGAACTGTTTCTGGAAGCCGCATTTGCAAGCAAATCTTCCCATTTACTTTTGTTAAATGTCTCTTGGAGTATCCTGGAGTCACTGCTGTAGAAGGAAGAGGCAAAGCTGGGTCATTTGCTGTGGGATCAGTGTGTGTGTGTGTGTGTGTGTCTGTGTATGTATGTGTGTGTATGTATGTGTGTATGTGTCTGTGTGTGTGTCTGTGTGTGTGCATGTGTGTACATATATGTGTATGCATGTGTGTGTGTACATGTGTCTGTGTGTGTTGGGGGGTGGGGTAGCCCAGGACTCATCTGTCACAGTGTCCAGCAGAGGAGAAGGGCACAGACCCATGGCCAGATGTTTAGGATGTGAATGACCAATGGGCGTGCCCTCTGACAAGCCCACCAGCATACTCTCCATCCATGCCGAGTGACTTCCCCTAGTTTGGGCCAATAGACTTGACATCTACCCTGTCACAATGAGCCCTAGCAGGAATGGACCAGCCCAAACCTCTCAAAACCAAACAAGTCTAAGGATCTGATTTGATCTAGAAAGCCAGGGGGCTAGACTGATGGCGGCAGAGAAAAATCTCTGCATCTTTGTCAGAGACACACCTCACCATGGGGCAGACACCCCGCCATGCAGGCTGCACACACATCTTACCCTGCTTTAATCAGCCACTTCCGCTCACACTCAGTGGAGCCCCATCTGAATATGCAGTTGGCTTTAGTTCTTTTTGGAAAAGTGTGTTTTCCCCATGGAGAAAGCATAGGGATCAATGCCGCCTTGGTCATGTCTGGCAAAGGGAAATGTCCTTTTTTTTTTTTTTAATCCCTCAGTTATGTTACACTCATTGTCTTGCTATATTAAAATGGAAAGCACTCCCCCATACATGTGCCCCATCCTGCCATTTTTCGGAACCGGGGTAGATTGTGCCTTTCCACTCAATTTGGACAATGGAATGAGTTTCATTTTTATTTATGGGCTTCATAAATCCGTTTCACTTGCTGCTTTTCACGCCCCACTTCCAGGCTGTTGTGTTGGGATTTCCCTCCCTGCCAGGCAATTAAACAGAAAACTCAGGGAAGAATTTTTTTTCTTTACAAAATTCTTTTAAATTCAAAGTATACATAAATCATCTCCACTTCAGGTCCAATCCATTTAAGGGATAGCGCTCCGAAGCCTTTGGACAACCAACTTGCCAAGTTAACTCTGCTGTCAGCAAGCTCACATTTGAGGTCTGAAGGGCTGTTCAGAATTCCAGGGTAGAGAGAATTTTTTAAGTTTAGACGTTTCTAGACCTAGTTCCAGGGATGTGAGGAGATGATCAGGTGGGCCCTGTGGCTGAAAGGCTCAGAGAGCCATGGGGGCTCACAAAGCATCATGGTCCTAGTCCTCCAGAGCAGCAACAGTGTTGAGTCCGTGCTGTACCCAGAGATTAAAAAAAAAAGACAAACCAGCAACCTAGCAGACAGACAGACAGACAAACCAGACCATACCAAGCATCCCCACCAGTGAGGGAGGGGGCAAAGAGACTCGGCCTGTCTCTCAGGGCTTTGTGGCTCTCACCAGAAGTTTCTGTTGTTTCTCTAAACAAAGAAGAGGCTTCCACCCGTGAGGCTGCACACAGTAGGACGCCTAGTGCGGCACTGGGCTCAGCACAGTTCAATCTTGTACAACCATCAGGGAAAGAAAGTCAAAACTTTAAGGCAATGTGGCACTTTAAATGAGAAGTGGCCCCGATAGTCTTGGGCATTTGAATCCTTGGTCCCCAGCTGTGTCACTGCCTGGAAAGGGTTAGGAGGTGTGGCTCTGCCAGAGGAGTACCTCACAGAGATGGGCTTTGAGGGTAACAGCCTCTCACTACCCTGCTTTAACCTGCAGTAAGGCTGGATTCCTGCCCGCGCCATCATGTCTTCCCCCTCTGGAACACTCAGCCAAATAAACTTGTTTGTTCTTCTGAGTTGCCTTGGTCCTGGTGTTTTATCACAGCAACAGAAAAGTGACTAACACAGACAGGAACATAGTCATTTGAAATTTCTGATTACAGTTCGCATTTTATTTTAGGCATGTAGTCTTCCCTCAAACTTGCTATGTAGCAAAGGCTGACTGTGAACTCCTGATTCACCTACCTCAACCTTTTGAGTCCTGGGACTACAGGCATGAGCCACTACACCAGGCCTGAAAGTTATTTGATGTTTTCTCTAATTCAATCACTCTACACATACACACACACACACACACACACACACACACACACACACACACACACACACACACACTGTACAGGGGATTGGACCTTGGTACTCAATGGTAGGTTAAATATTCTACACTGGACCAGCCATTTTTAAAACTCTCCTCCTCCTCCTCCTCCTTCTGATCATCCTTCTCCTCCTGATCCTCCTCCTCCTGTTCCTCCTCCCCTTCTTTCTTTACCTCTCCCTCTTCCTCATTCTCTTCTTCTTTGTACTAGGAATTGAACCTAGAGGGTCCACACCCTAGGCAAGTACTCTACTAATGAGTGGCATACCCAGCCAGCTCAGCTCTCTCTTGACAGACCTGACTAACCACTCATGGAAGTCCACAAGGCGCGTTCGGATATGCCCCCTTAGGCTGCTAAGCCCCTTTGGATCAGCCTCCACTCCAGATCCTCTTGGTACCCAGTGTGCAGCAGACAGTGCTCCCTGTTTGTTGGTGGACTTATTTCCCTGGGATTCTCCACATGGGAGGAGAGCTGGCTGCTTCCTCTGTCAGGCCACAAACTCCAGGGCTGACCTCCTCACTCGGGCTTTACTGGTGGACGTTGTTCCCTTCTGCCCTCTTTGTGGAGCCTGGGAAGATGAGCAAGTGAGTAAGCAGGCATCTGTAGGTGTGTGTGGTGCAATGCTGACACGGCTGACACAAGTGTTTTGGTCCAGCTGGCAGGCATCTCCCTGGAGTAGAGATGGGTGGACCAGAGTTTGATGAGAATGTCACAGATGATTAGGATCAGCCACCTCCCTGTTTCACAGCTACGTGCCGGGTAGGGAGGGGCTAGAGCGAGCAGGGGTACCCGTCTGGGGCATTACCACTTATGATTCCCATAAAAAACTAGTAAACATGCATTCCGATTTGAACTTTTACTACCACGGATCTGTCGCCCACCCCCTAGTCTGAGTTATGGTGATTCAAATTCCGGAGGCCAAGATGAAATTCAGAGCCCAAATCGTGCCAGCCACAGCAGGATACCATGCCATAGAACTTTCTGCCTCAGCTGCCAGGCAGCCCCTCCATTTGCAATGCTGTATAACATCTCAGGAAGTGTTTAATTCTACCTCAGGGATGCTATGTACTACAGCGAGCAAAAGAGATATTAGGTAGCATAGCACTGCCTAGCTCCCATTAGATCGCACAGTGCACTGAAGTAAAATTCCTCAAAGAACAAAATCATGTGAGAAAGCATCCCTGCCCTCAAAACCACGGGATGGAGGTGGGCTTGGGCCAACGTGGAGACGCAGGGCCGTCTCATAAGGCTGTGGGTTGTGCACCAGGCAAGAGCAACATCACAGACACTATCTGGCCAACAGCAGTAAATGCCTTGAGAAAAGGCTACCTTCCTTTTTCTTCCTTTCTTTTTTCTCTCTTTTGTTTCATTTTGTTTTGTTTTTCAAGACAGGGTTTCTCTGTGTAGTCTTAGCTTATTGTCCTGGTCTTGGTTTGTAGACCAGGTTGGCCTCAAGTTCACAGAGATCCACTTGCCTCTGCCTCCTGAGTGCTGGGATTACAGGCATGTGCCACTATGCCTGGCATGGCCTCCTTTTTCTAAATTGTACATACACTAAAAAAAAAAAAAAGACAGTTCTGTAGAAATAGGAAAGGGACAAGGTTGCCAATATCTACTTTACGTGCGCACACGTGCACACACACATGCATGCACATATATAAACATACATATACATGTACATATAAACATGCATGCATTCATGTACATGCATGTAAATACACTTGCACACACATACATACAAGCACATGTGCAGCATGTGAATACAAATACACACTTGTGTACACACAGACATATACCATGCACATTCTGTACACAGAGATGCACACAAATGCACACACACTCACCCATACATTCACACCCGAACACATACACACATTCATGCTCACAAATACTCAAGTGCATATGCAGGCGTACACACACAAATACATACATACATGTATGCACATGCACACACATGTGCAAGCACACAGAAAGTTCTTATATATGCCCTCAACCAACCCCCTCTTCCTCCAATGTAACAATTACCCTGGGATAGAGCCTTCCTGGACACTAGTCTCACCCTCTTAAACATTTTAGTATCTTTCCATCCTACCAGGCTAAGCCACAGGCTTCTCTTCACAAAGGACTTGCTGAAGAACCCAGGCTTCCCATGTTGCTGCTGTGGACTGCAGACACACGGTGAAGGTTAACTCATGTCCCTGTGTTGTGCTCTTTGCAAGATGGCAGCTCCAAACTGGAGCTTTCTTTCTTTCTTTCTTTCTTTCTTTCTACATTTCTTTTTCCAAATCTACTCATATTTTATTCTTGGTGAGCTTTTATATTCAGAATTTTCTTAATTTCATCCTTTTTTAAAAATTTATTTATTTTTAATTTATTCATGGTAGCTGCAAATGGAGCCTGAACCCTGTGGGAGGCATGCTGACCACAGGCTTTTTTTAAGGCTCCTGGAGGCTTTGGTTATTTGATGGCTAAATCCAGTGCTGGGGTGGTCAAGAGGCATCCCATACTCAACTGCACACTTGTCATCCTCTTAGGGCTGTCCTGTGTGGACACTGCCATGTCGTGTGGAATGAGGATTAGTGGTCTTTTCTCTCTTTTCTAATTGTGAGGATGGTAGATCTGCTGCTGGAATCCTCCTTGGGTGACCGACTCACCTCTCACCATTTTCAAGCCCTAGATGGGAACACACGAAGGTCAAACTGTTTTCTCCATGGCCGGGAGAAGGTTCGGACTTCTTTTCATAAGCCTTGAGGTTTTCTGAGGACTGCCAGACCCTAGAGGTCTCTGTGCTATCTGCTGCAAGATGCTCCCACTCAGTGTGCTCAACTTTTTAGCCAGACTCTTCCAGAAGAAGGAGCACACTGTGCCGGCTGATGCTGTAGCCCCAGCTGGGGCTTGGCACCGGGATGAACCAGGCAGCACTGCTGATTGGAAGACTTGGGATTTTCACCTGTATGCTTACATATAAAACATAAGTTTAAACTAAAAAAAAAAAAAAAAAACTAAACTAAAAATCAATACATGGAAGGCTGGTGAGATGGCTCAGTGGATAGACACCAGGTAGCAAGCCAGACATCCTGAATTTGATCCCTGGGACTCACATGATCTCCACACATGTGTCATGACATATACACATGTACAGTAGATAGATAGATAGATAGATAGATAGATAGATAGATAGATAAAAATATTTTGGGGAGAATAAGGAGGATGAGCAGTTCAACGTTACCCCCTAGCTACACCACAAGTTTGAGAGCAGCCTAAGCTACATGAGACCCTAGCTTTAAAACACACAAACAGATAGATAACAAAGATAAAACACATCACAAATTTATTTAGAGACTTCTCATTCAAATTAAGTGCTGCCAAGCCTTAACCAGTTCTCTCCAGTCACAGGCTCCCTTTTCTCCCACACTGAGAGTTCTGGCCCCCGAAGCAGAGGGATGGGCCATGTGAACTTCCTGTATTATGTGCTTTATCCGCACATCCCCGTCGTCGTCGTCGTCGTCGTCGTCGGTTCCTCTTGTTCTATTCTGGGTAATTTACATACAGCAAACACTGCTTTCTGTTCAGTAGCTGGGACCCACGTCTAAGAGCTTGCTCTCTGCTTTCTCGCGCGGTGGGAAAGGCGTTCCTCTGTTGTAAGGACCTCGTGGCTTGCTCACACCCCAAAGGTCTTTTAACACCATCTCACTGAACATTAGGTGCCAACATGGAAAACTGTGCAGCCATGGTCGAGCGCTGGCACGCCCCCATTTCTCCTGTAGTCACAGATCTACAGTTACTGAGTGTGCACACTAAGCTGATGCCTTTCTCTGCACTCCAGTTGACCACAACGTAGTTTCCACTCAGTTCCTTAGGAAGAGGTCATGAGAACCACTATGGACTGTTTGGGTCTGCAGAATGCACGGTGAACCCCAGCCCAGCTAGTTACGGTAGAAGATGGATCCTTTGGAAGGTAGTTAGGATTGGATAAAGGCATAAGGGTGGGGCCCTCAGGAAAGGGATTAGTGCCTTATAGGGACCACCAGAGAGCATGCTTTCTTTCTCTGACTTCCCATGTCAGAATAGAAGACCACATCTGTGTCCAACTAGGGAGAAGGCCATTGCCAGGCCCACCATGCTACCCCTTGGTCTCACACTTCTAGCCTCTAAAACAGGAAAAGCCACTCCCTGCTCTTCATGGGGCATCAGCCTTTCCTTCTGTTTTTCCTGCTCACATTTTTCCCTCTCCACCAAATGCTACTATAGGGAAGTGGAATGAGAAATTCATCCTGTGTAAAAACAAAACAAAACATCTGTTCTTTTTCCTCTAGGCCCTCAGAGCATTCTTCCTCCTTGCCTTGGTGTCATGCTATCAGCATTCCCAGTGTGCAATGTACCCAGTCCACAGGGAATTTCATGGTTCACTTTCAGGAGTGTTTTCTTGGGTTTGGTTCAACCAGCTCCGCTTCCGGCTCGTGGGGTCGATAACAGGATGGGGCATCGGGGCTCAGCGCAGGATTGGGGCGCTTCGCGGCAATCAGAAGCAGCGCAGCAGAGCAGCAGCAGCAGCATCAGCAGCAGCATCAGAGCATCACAGCAGCACCAGCCGCAGCACCAGCATCATCATCAGCCCAGCAGCACATCACAGCACCACCCAGCATCATCACCACCATCACCACCAAGCATCAGCACACATCACCACTCATCACCATCAGCAGCACACCATCAGCATCATCATCATCACATCATCATCATCATCATCACATCATCATCATCATCATCACATCATCATCATCACATCATCACATCATCACATCATCATCATCATCATCACATCATCATCATCATCATCACATCATCACCATCATCACCATCACATCATCATCATCATCACCACCTTCATCATCATCACCACCACCATCATCATCATCACCATCACATCATCCTCCTCCTCATCATCATCACATCATCAGTCTCTATGAAGATATTGTTTCTTATTTTTATTCACTCTTTTGGCCATTCTAGTTCAATTTTCATTTCTAGGACTTTTCTTTTATTCCCAATTCTTCCCTGAATTGTCCTCTCATTTCCAACCATTCTAATTATGGTTTTACAACTGGGACAATAGCTCAGCAGTTAGGAGCACTCACTGTTCCTCCAGAGGACTGGTGTTCAATTCCCAGCACCACTGACAGCTCACAACCACCATTCCAGGGGACCATATACTCAAGTGTGTGCGTGCACACACACATACACACACACTCACACACACACACACACAGCCATAACCATAAGCAAGTAAATAAACAAATTGTGGTTTCATGTCTTGTATAGTTTTCTTGGTGTCAGTTAGTTCAGATTTGGGGGCACATCTTTCTAGGACGTGTTCATTGTGTGTTAGGACATTATTCTAGTTGCATTATTTCTTTTGTGTGTGTGTGTGTGTGTGTGTGTGAAAGAGAGAGA
Source organism: Acomys russatus (assembly GCF_903995435.1). Classification (NCBI taxonomy): domain Eukaryota; kingdom Metazoa; phylum Chordata; class Mammalia; order Rodentia; family Muridae; genus Acomys; species Acomys russatus. The sequence continues at coordinate 84,729,631 of NC_067142.1, forward strand.
GAGAGAGAGAGAGAGAGAGAGAGAGAGAGAGAGAGAGAGAGAGATCTCAGAGCTCAAGACCCCTAGACCATATAGACCAGGCTGGCCTCAGGTTCATAATCCTCCTGCCTCAGCTTGCTGAGTGTGAGGAGTGCAGCACCACACTGCCATAATTCTCCTGAAGGCATTTCCATGAGTGGCGGGGGGGGGGGGGGGGGCTAACCTGTGGGGATCAGTGTGGCTGTCCTGACTCGCTCTTCTGTTGTCTAGGAGAGGTGTTGAACCATGCCTGACGTCTCGCTCCCTGAGGTTGCTCTACCGTGTCATCTGCTCTGAGCGGTCTCCTTGCCTCTGTCCAGCTCACACCGGTTCCGTCCTCAGCAGCTTCCCCACGGCTTGAAGCCTTGAACTAGACAGAGGCTCTGAAGGTGAAAGTGGGGAGCGCGAAGGCCGGCTACCTGTGCCCGGTCCCAAGCTCTGTGCACTTACGAGAGACAGAATAGAAAACCTTCCCTCACAGCTGCTGGCCCCGCAGCCCAGAGCTTCATGGGAAGACTGGCTGCTCTGTGGGCTGCAGGCAGAGGCTACTGTTCCCTTTCTCTCCCTTACCCCATCACCTCTTGGCTCCCAGGACTTCATCTTCAACTGTGGGCATATGGGGTCCATGGGGTGGTCAGCTGCCTGTGCAGAAGCTGTCTGGGGGTTCGTCTTTTGTGCTCCAGCTGCTGTTGGGAGGGTGACAGTGGTTCCCTCTGAGTTCAAGGTAGTCTCTGCCTCTGCTTGGCTCCTCCTTCAGCTGCTCTTGGGCCTCCGCCTTGCCAAGAGCTTTGCATCACGGTGTGTTGGGTGGGAGGCGCACAGAGAGGGGGTCATCTGTGAACTTCTGTTAGTGATAATTTTACACCGAGGGAAAACCTGAGAGGAGCAATTCAGAAGAGAAACAGTCCTCGGCTCGCTGTTTCAGGGCTTCAGTCCTTGGTTTGCTGGCTTCATGGTTTCTCAGATCATGGGACCAGACAGCATCCCGACATGTCACAGCCAGGAAGCAAAGAGAAGTCAGGGACGGGGGAAAGCTGTGTCCTTTAAAGGCACACCCACAACAAGCCTCTTCTTATAACCAGCCTGCTTGCTAGTCTCCACACCAGGGCCTCCGTGACGGCACCAGATTTTAAATGCATGATCTTCCTCAGGGCTGGATCTACCAGCTGGGGACCAAGCTTTCAAGGCAGGAGCTTTGGGGTATTCCAAACCACAGTGTGTCGCTGAATGAAGCCGAGTTGCAACATTGCACAGTCTCTGCCCTTAGAACCAAAAGCCTGACTTACCTGCCCGGGGCCTCCAACCGCTGCCTGCGTTCGCAGAGCCAGCTCCTGTGTGTTGGCCACACAGTGAGGGTGGATCATCTTCTCAAGACTCCATCTGCTAAACAGAGCGCTCCCCTCTGGCTGGTACCATAGACTCTGGGGAGTGAGGTCACAGAAGCATGTGGCACCTGGTCACTATGGCCTGCATCCTTGAAGGCAGATCTATGCATTCCTCGCCCTCACTCTACCCTCCACACCCCAGACAGCAAGGATCTGAGCACTGAAGTGCCACACCTTGAAAGGAAGACTGAAAGCCCTACCACGTGATCACTAATTTAAAAGGCCAGTGAGCCCCATCAGTGGTGACAAGGGTTAATGTGTCCGTGGCTGAGGGCTAGCCTCAGAAAAGGCCCTTCACATGGAAAAAAAGGCCTTCCCTTCAAACGTCAACCGCCAGAGCACAAGGAAGGGATGCATTTTTTAAAATGCATTTTTTATTATTCAGCCTTCAGCAGAAATGTCACCTTTCTAAGGCAAGCTGTTATCATGCGCTCCCCGTGCCAAATGGGTGCCTCTGAGGAGCAGGATTTGATCTCAGCATTTTTAGTGATTTGTGTTTCTCTTTCAAGGAGCTCCATGCCTTAAGGCACCTGCGACACTCACAGCGCAAGAAGGTAAGTTTGCAGGAGAAGCCAGCTCTGAAGCATAAAACAGGGGCTTTGCTGAACAGGCCAGGAACGCCATCAAAGCCAGAGCCTCCGGTCCCCCTGCCTAGTAATCCAGGTCCCCTCCGCGCAGTGCATTGTTTTCTGGTGGGCACCATGGTTGAAACCATATTCTCAAAGAAACTCTGTTTTGTCACAAGGCCCCCATCCACAGGCTCAGCCACATGACAGGCCCAGAAGCAGCCAGCACAACTGCTGGCAGTGGTTGCCAACAAGCCAGATGCTGCCACACATTGGCATCTGGGTCCTGGAATAGCAAGCATGTTCTCAGGCTGGCTAGGGATTCTGACCCCAGCTTCAGAAGGAGACAAAGACAGGGAAGAAAGAGCTGAAGCGAGGGGAGAGAGGCCAGCCTGGGGAAGGGTCTCTTGGTAATTCCCCTATGGTGGATTTCAAGCTGACAAAAGTCTCTGGAAAATGCTCCAGGAGCTGCAATGACTGAGAGAGGTAGCCATAGGGAGAGCTGTTCTGGCACCTGGGAGGTGGGGGTGGCTAATTTTAAAGGAGACAGCTGCAGCAAGCAGCCCTCTCTCCCTCCTCTCCTCCAGCCATGATAGCCCACGGTGGGGCTAAGCTTTGGGACATGGCTCCAATCCACAGCAGAGGGACAGGGTAGCAGTAGCCATGGCCACTGATCCTGCTCTCTAGGTGCCAAGGCTCACCAGTGCCAGCAAGGGCAACTAAGTGATGAGAGCCAGATCCAGACCCCATTCTTAAGGGAGTCTCACAGTCAGAGAAGGTGCAGTCAGAGCCTCACAGTCAGAGAAGGTGTAATCGGAGCCTCACAATCAGAGAAGGTGCAGTCGGAGTCTCACAGTCAGAGAAGGTGTGGTCGAGCCTCACAGTCAGAGAAGGTGCAGTCGGAGTCTCACAGTCAGAGAAGGTGTGGTCGAGCCTCACAGTCAGAGAAGGTGTGGTCGAGCCTCACAGTCAGAGAAGGTGTGGTCGAGCCTCACAGTCAGAGAAGGTGCAGTCGGAGTCTCACAGTCAGAGAAGGTGTGGTCGAGCCTCACAGTCAGAGAAGGTGCAGTTGGAGCCTCACAGTCAGAGAAGGTGTAGTCGGAGCCTCACAGTCAGAGAAGGTGCAGTCGAGCCTCACAGTCAGAGAAGGTGCAGTCGGAGTCTCACAGTCAGAGAAGGTGTAGTCGGAGCCTCACAGTCAGAGAAGGTGCAGTCAGAGCCTCACAGTCAGAGAAGGTGTAGTCGGAGGGTTCTGGCCTCAGATGCAGGGTAAGAGGGGAAAGAGGCCCCTTACCTAAAAGTGGCTCCTGACTTGACAATGGTCTCCAGTACTGTGTGGTCACATAGATGGAGGCTCAGAGAAGGCCAAAAGCTCCATGGAGGGTGAAAAGTAAAACAAGAAAACAAAAGGCAAGCAGCAGTTCTTTCCCAAAATGGCAAATCTACCCAGCATCCCTCGGGTTCCATTTCCATGCCTGAGGCCTAGGAGCCAGCCTGTGCCCAGAAGAATCCTGCTCTGCAGATGCAGAGCCCTGCGTGAGAAAGAGGGGCATCGCTCTGGGGCTGGATACCATAGCCTTTACCCAGACTCCTCCTGGTGCTCCTCTGGCCATCAGGTGTGTGGCACTCTGTGGACTTCTGTATCTTAGGCAACAGTGTCACTTAGAAAGGCTAATGTTACTAGTGCCACAGTTGAGTTAGCACAACATAGACACAAAGCAAATGCTCGCGTGGACGTTCCCTCATGAGGCACGGTCTGCATGGATGGAACTCCTGGCTGCTGCTGATGCAGTTTTGCCTTCATGAGGCACGCTCTCATGGAACAGAGGCTGGTCTAGAACTCCTTATGCTCTACTGCGGCCTTCCCCAACTCTTCCTACTGCCCCCACAAGTATCCGAACAGTTTATATGTGTATATGGATGTATGCCTCATAAACAATCTCAGCTAATACATTCTTAATACTTTACAAAATATTCTTGTGGCAAAATTTTTTAATTGGATCCTCTATATTCCCCCACTCCCATACTTAAATACTAATGGGGGGCTGGGGAGACAGCTTATTCATAAAGAGCTTACTATTCAAGCATGAGAACTTGCCTTTGGGTCCCCAGACCCATGTTAGGCCCAATGTGGTGGCACAGGCCTATAACTGCAGCACGGGGCAGGGGGCTGGGGGGGGCGGGGAGGCGGTAAGGAGATCCCTGAGGCTTGATGATCTGTCAGCCCCACCTACTTTCCAGGTTCAGTCAGACCCTGCCACAAAAACAGGTGGAGAAGTCCGGTGGGGTGGCTTCAGTGGGTAAAGCACTCACTAAGTGTCTCTGCCAACCTGAGTCCCTGCCCAGAACCAAAGTAAAGGGAAAGAGAGAAAAGCACCTCTACAAAGGCGTCCTCTGGCCTCCGCTCACGGCCCATGCCCACTCCCACACACGTAATAAATAGAACAAAATAAAAAGGCAGACAGTGGCTGAGACCACCCCAACATTAACCTCCAGCCTCTACGCGTATGTGCCCACAAACGCATGTGCACCTGCATACACATCTACACACACACATGAATGTGCACACACACACCACACACACACATTTTAAAAGCACACACTTCCCTTTCCTGACGAGAAATCCAACGCCCTGCTGCAAGCCTGGAAGTGTTCCCGACTGAGGCCTGACAGAGAAAATGCACAGCAGCAATGTGACACTCAGAAGTTAGTGGGAAGACCTACCTTGGAGCCTGTGTGCTCAGACTGAAGACGCCCATAGCCGCAATGGGAGTGGATGACTTCAGCGGATTAGGACGAGTGGCCTCGTAGGAGTCGGTGCAGTCCTGTAGAAAGTGTTTCGCTGGGGATTGAGCTTTCCTATGCTCAAGCCAGGCCCACTGCTGCTTCCTCTTCTTGCTGACTGCCCAATCCAAAAGTAGAACTCCCAGCTCCCTCTCCAGCACCATGTCTGCCTGCACGCTGCCATGTTTCCGCCATGACGTAATGGACTAAACGGCTGACGTGTGAGCCAGCCTCAGTTAAATGTGTTCCTTTGTAAGAGTTGCTGTGGTCACACTGTCCCTTCACAGCAACAGAGCCCTAAGACAGAGGCTTTGCGTTGTCTTGAGCAAGGTGGAGACTAGATGCTGAATTTCAACTGTAGCGCCCCTAACGCAATCTGCCGTGGGAATTGACACTCAACACCTCCAATATCCATGCCATTTACTGTAACCATGGCCCAGGGGAGCAGGAGCTGTGTGCCAAAGCAGCTGCTGAAGTGGGCTGATCTCTGTGGGAGTAAAGATACTCTACCAAGTGCTCCTCTCAAAAGCTACATGCCACCAGGGCCCAGCTTGGGTCCCTCTTTCTCCAGCTGCCTAATTGTCCCCTATCAACCACCCTTTCCCAATGATATGAAGACTGGGTCAGTTTCCAGGGAGATGCCACAATGTCTTCAGACTTAGAAGGTGCATCAGGGGCAAGGAAAGCCCCACACATCCTAGGTAGAGGCAAGACAGACTCTCCTGGAAGGACGCTGCCATGGTTCAGCAGGCTGGGGCTGGGGACCAGAACCTGCCTTTCTAACTATGCCCCATCCTGTTTCCCTAAAGCTTTACATAGATGCAGCTTCAACCTCAAAGAAGATTTGCAAGAAGAAAATTCACCAAGCCCCTTGACCCAGAGAGGAGAACAGCTCTGAGAACCACTTAGCTAAAGCAAGCTATGCCAAAGGTCTGAGACAAAGAGAAGAGCCCCAAGAGCAAATCTCAAGGTGTCATCGAAACAGACGGCAAATCAACTACATAAAAGTAAACCACCAGGGCCGGGCTGGGACTCAGGGCTTTGGGCTCCAAGTGGTGGAGTATCCTTATCAACCACAAACACACTCGCTTGGTTTTCTCTGAGGCCCCTCAGGGTGATGCTACTGAGACACAGGCTCGGGTGTGAGCTGGTTTCTCAAAGAAAGCAGGTGTTTGATAAGGAGCTTCTAGACTCAGGAGGAGCAGGGATTGGATTACACTCTTCACATATGCCCCACCCCTCAGGATGCTACCTCAGCCCAAAGTTCTGCACTGAACCTCACTACACTCCTGACCTAATCTCTTTCCCTCAATTACTCTCTATTCTCACCCTAAAATTATCTCCCCAAAGTAGATGTCACCCACACCAGCTACCTGGGAACCTTTACTGATTCCCCACAGTCTAGAGTGGGACACTGTTATCTGGTCTTAGCTACTTTGTGGGTTCTTCTTTTTCTGCCCTTTATCCCCACCCCACCCCCAGTTTCACCCCCCATCACTAGATAGAAGAGAAAGAAGGGGGGACGGTAATCCTTGAATCAATTTCTTTCTTATTTCTTTGAGCACAATAACTAACAAACCACAACCAACCCCTCTGAAAAGCTCCCAGAATTTCCGTTAAGTCACACAATCACAGAAACTCCCTGCAGCTGGCAAAACACACCTCTGCGAGAGCACGAGGCAAATCACAGTCAGCGGCGGCAAAGCAGCCCCATATCCCCGCACAAGGGACCAAAAGGAAAACTTATTCTTATATTTCTGCCTTTTAAAGAAACCAGCATTCCAGAGTTGTCACTACATAGTATCTCATGTCCCAGCATGGCCTTTAACCCAGCCCACCTCTCAGCTCCATGAACCGGAACAACAGCTCCATTCGCCTGGCCTTCCGTAGTGCACCAGAGTCTCATTTACTCATTTTCTTTCTTTCTTTCCTTTAATTCATTCTCTCTCCTCCCTTTCTCTCCTTCCTCCTTCTTTGTGCTGTGCCCAAACCCACCTCCATTTGTGTGTCTCTGGGAAACTTTCTTCTCCTTAAACAAAATGCATGGGGGATGGGGCGCTGTTTCTCCCTGAGATGAGACGCCAACATCAAGACATCATGCAGGCCACCCTCTATCACTCATGCACAAACCCCACCGGGATGCCACCTTGTTATTTCCTATACTGCCCTTGAAAGAGCACCACCAAGTGGCAGCCACCCTACCCTTTGCAGCGGCAGCCTCACACTTCCCGGATGGACTGAGGTTCCAAGTTCGATTTAGAAAGAGTTGACTTTACAGCCCTTGCCACTTGCTGACCCTCCAACACAAGGGCCTGACATGAAAACCTCAAGATGAGCTGAGCAGAGTTCAAATCCTGGAAAACCCAGGTCACCTGGGCTGGGGGAGGTGCATGCTCTGCACTAACTAGGAACAGGAAGTACCTATCTGTGCTCTGACTACACCTGCCAAAGGGCTGAGCACATACATACTGAGGTGTGATGGACAGGCCGAGGGGACAGGGACACCACCATGGGCATGGGAATAAAGGAAGAGGGCAGCACAGGACTACCTCAGCCTCTGCTAACTGCCATGTGCCACATGCTGGACCTTCGCCCTCCCTCCTGCTATACAGCTGACTGAGGAACAGCCTCTTAGTGTCTCATCCTATTTATCTTTTTTAAAGTCTTCTCCCTCTCTCTCCCTCTCCCTCTCTCTCCCTCTCCCTCTCTCTCTCCCCGTGTGTGTGTGTGTGTGTGTGTGTGTGTGTGTGTACATTAGTACATGTGACCACGGAATCTAAAAGAGAATCTCAGATCCCCTGGAGCTGGAATTATAGATGGTTTGCTCACCGCTACTACAGAAGGAATCAAACTCAGGTAAGAGCAGAAGCACACCACTTTCACCCACTGTGCCATCTCTGCAGTCCATCTCATCACAGTCTTTACAGCTGTGTGACCACTAAGTAATGCACTAGTGAGTCAGGGTATGGCAGCAACCCAAGCCTCTAGGAATAACAGAAAAATAATTATAAGACAGCTGAGTACCAATTCAGAGTTTTTGTCAACCTTGCCTTCTGCAATGTGGGATCATCACACTAGTGCACAGTGAGAAACAGAAACCCAACCGCGTTCTCGCACAGTGCGCCCTTCCCCCGCTGCAGTGAGAACCCACAACAGGCCATCTGACTGAGACTGAAGGCCACTTAGTCAGAGACACAGCCAGGACGGCATTCTAAGATGCTTTACTGTATGCCATAATCTTCAAGAAATAGTTTGAAATGCCAGGCTCCATTACCCTCAGCATTTGAAGCAGAAACCAAGTCTTTGAAAGAAAGAAGGACCAAGTGTGTGTGTGAGTCCAGGCAGAGTGGCGAGAGGGGCCCTGGGGAAGCAAGGCCCTGTTCTTTAGCACTGCCAGCTTATGAGCAAGTCAACTCAACCAAGACATGCTACACAGGGCCCTAGTGTGGTGTGACTGACCACCCACCCCAGCAACACGCCTCGCAGAAGAGAGAGTCCATTCTTGCTTCCCACTGACCCTGAAGTGCACACAAACAGGAAAAGTTGACGGGAAACCCTATAGAGTTGCAGCTATTTAAAAGCAGTTAATAATGCTGGGGAGATGACTCAGTGGCTAAAGGCTTGCCGCACAAGAGTGAGGGCCTGCATTCAGACCCCTAGGGCCCACATAAAGCCAGGTGCAGTTGAGCACAGCTGTACCCCATGGCTTCTGCGGTGAGGAGGAAGGCAGAGACAAAACTCGGAGAAGCTTGTGGACAGCAAATCGGAGCAAGTGGGAGGTGAGGATACCTCTACACATGCCCAGACACCATACAAACTGAGAAGGCGGAGGGGAGAGATCACCAAGATCCCAGGAAGCCCTTGGGAAAGCAATGGCCACCAGAGGGAGGTGCTGGCCCCAGAAACCCCATGATGATGATTACCGAGAACGGTTCACATGTAAAACTGCCAAAGAGATGGAGCACGTCCTCATGCAAAGAAACAGTAAGTATCTGTAAGTCCCACAGTGTACACACATATCCAAACACATTACATCGTACCCAATAAATAATACATAATTACCTTTCAATTAAAATAGAACATAAAAGCGTTCCATTATTATTGTTAAGAAGTCAGTTGAAAATATCCGTCTCAGCAAGTAGCCAAGAAGAGACTTGATACCCTATGAGAATACAGGGGGAGGTAATCCCCCTCAGGAACAGTCATAGGGGAGGGGAATAATGGGAAAATGGGGGTAGGGGGGGAGGAATGGGAGGATACAAGGGATGGGATAAATATTGAGATGTAACAAGAATAAATTAATAAAAAAAAATCAATAACTGTCAAAAAAAAAAAAAAAAAGAAAATATCCGTCTCAAATAATATGAAGAAATGTCACAGTGTCAGCAAACATGAGGGCTTTCTCAGACAGCATCCGCTCAGCTATCTGAGGGGTGAAGTCAGTGATGTTCGTCTCACAGTGTGAGGCACTGGCTACCTGTCTAGAAGAGCAGAGCCCAGTCAACACTGGGGATTCCAAGTAAAAACAGAAAGTCAGGAGGAGAGGAACACTCGGGTACCAGGTTGTCCAAGTGCAGGACACCATCACTTACAACGGCCCAACAGTAAAACAATACAAAGCAGCCAGACAGATACACAGCTAAGTCAAGTGTGGTAAAGCCACAAGGGAGCACTGTTAGAGATGAACAGCCAGCCAGGCTGGGAGCACAGGTCACCAGGTGAGTCACTTAACCAAATGTGATATGTACTCAACGGAGTAAGTAGAGCCAGTCGCTAATAGGAGACAGACAGAATCCACAGGATGGAAGCGCTCTAGACTTAGTACTCTTAAGTAAACCAGACACAGAAACACAGCCTCCCATACCCAAGCCATGAAGACAGGAGCTGGGGAGAGGGCGAGCCAGCAGCTACCGCGGAGCAGATATGGCTTCAGCTCAGGATGACAAGATGGTTCTGAAGAGAGACAGCAGCAACGGATGCACAAAGATTTAAGCACACTAAATGTCACGCCTGCATCATATGCCTAAAACTGACTGAAATGGGGTTAAGGAGATGGCTCGGTGGGAAAAAATGCCTGCTGCACAAACATGACAGCCCCAAGTTCAGCTCCCATGTGAAAACACAGGCAGCATGCACCTGTAATCCCAGCAAGAGGGAAGACAGGATTCCTGTGTCACAGCCACTCTGGTTAAGCGAGAGATGCTGCCTCAAAATATGCAGTGGGGGAAACCAAGGAAGATGATGTGCTGGCTGGGTTTATGTCAACCTGACACAAGCTACAGTCGCCTGAGCGGAGGGAGCCTCAGTTGAGAAAATGCCTCCATAAGATCAGGCTACAGGCAAGCTTGTAGGGCATTTTTTAATGATTGATGAGGGAGGGCTCAGCCCATTGTGAGTGGTATCATTCCTGGGCGCCAGCTGAGCTAGCCTTGAGAAACAAGCCAGGAAGCAGCATTCCTCCGTGGCCTCTGCATCAGCTCCAGCCTCAGGATCCTGCCTATTTGAGCCCCTGTCCTGACTTCCTCCGATGATGAACAGTGATGTGAAAATGTGAGCCAAAGAAGCCCTTTCCTCCCCAGACTGCATTTTGGTCATGAGGTTTCATCTCAGCAACAGAAACCCTAACTAAAGCAGATACCTAGTGTTGACTGCCCCCTCTCTGTCTCCGTCTGTTTCCATTTCTCTCTCTCTCTCTCTCTCTCTCTCTCTCTCTCTCTCTCTCTCTCTCTCTCTCTCTCTCTCACACACACACACACACACACACACCTCTCTCTCTCTCTCTCTCTCTCAAAATGACAAAAATGGCAAAATTTACTTTTACTCTAGTTTAAAAAAAAAAACCAGATGAGAAATACTAAGCAACACTTTCTTCTATGGTTTTGACTCTTCATATTCCACCCTCTACTTGAACCAACAAAATACGAACTACGGCAGAAGCCAGTCTCCTCCAGTGGAGCTCGGAGCATATACCATTGCATGAAAGACCTGTAGCCATTGTCTTAGGCTCACTTCTAAAGGAATTCGTGTCCACCACAAGTGATGTGTTTACAGCAAGTGCAAGCTCCAATCCAACATGCAGAAAGAGAAGTAGGGCCGCGGTAACCATTTGTTTACGTTGCTGTCCTCTGAGTCCAAGGGCACAGGTCATATGGAAGGGCAGGGCCTTCACCTCCACTGTCACTCCTGCTCTCACGTCACAGGGCACTTCTGGAAGGAAGTTCTGTGCTGGCAGGCTCTGACTGCTTACAGACTTCCTACCAACCCACACAGGAAGTCCTTGTGTCTCACCTGCATGAGTTCCTGTCATGAGGCCAGGGGTTGGTAAGCCAAAGCCAGTTCCAGGGACTGATGTCATCTTGACTGAGGTCTGATCTTGGTGACCTGCTATGTCCCAACGTGGTGTTGTCGCAGCCCTTCAGCTGGGTTTCAGGTTATAAGGGGACAAAAAAGGGAAGAGGGGGAGTCAAATAACAGAAAAAAGGAAAATGCCTGCACATTTCCTGTGTTTCAATAAGCATTTCTGCTTCTGCTTATCTTGATGGGAGACCTGGCAGCCAGCAGATGGATGCTGCAATGCCCTTGGGAACATCAGGGAAAATTCAGGGGCTGGAATGAAACTCAATGGGCCAGCATTTGCCTAGCACGCAGGCACAAGGTTCCGCGTCTAAGCTCTGATACAACAAATACAAACAAAATACAATGGCAACAAAAGAACAGAAAATCTCAATGAGTTCTGGTGGCCTCTTGCTAGTAAACAGGGCCCTATTCTGTAATTTGGATGAAGTTTGACACACAGACATTGACACTTGGAGGGCACTTGTAAGTGTTGGCAAGCAACGTGGTGGCAGCTGCACCACCTCAGCAAGATGAGGGAATGGTCTCAGAAGCCACTGGAGACAGGTAAACACCCAATTCTTTCCCAGAAAACAGCTCAGCTCTGAGCATCACCTTGCTGAGTCATCAAACAGGACATCTCTGTACAGATGCACAGCTCCGTGTACAGTAGCCCAAAGGAAGATGAACACAGTAGGACAGCAGGACAAACCGTCTACTTTGGATGAGAAAGAACAGGGGAAAAAAACAAACCAACTCTTCAAATCATCTATTAAATGAAGAAGTCATACAAGGTTTAGCCACATTTATTTGCATCATGATTGCTCAGACTGTTAAGCTGACAGTTTGGGGGAGATAAATGCCCCTTCCCTTTTTCGTTGCATTGTGTGTTAGCACAAATAGGAAAGCAGAATCTAAGAGGATAAGCAGAGATGGAGCAGAGACAGAGGAGCTGGAGGACAGGGGTGCTCCCATGAGCCCCTCGGAGTTAGCAGCATTGGCCAGCAAGTTCAAAGCTGGCAAGAGTGTTTTTCCTCATAGATAACCTGGGCCCTGCTCAGTGCCGGGCACTCCTTTCCATTCTGTGGGACCACTGGTGACACTGTTCACAGAGCACATTTAGTGTATTACTCGGCATATATGCACTTAATCATGTAAACCCATCTTATTTAGCAGAAGCACCGTTAGCTGCCACTGACAGGCCCTTCCCTCATGTAAGTCTTCCTTCTACACTTGCAGACGTCTTCACCGGGCATTCTCATTTCAGTCATGCCTGCAGCACCTGCAACCCTCGATGTAAGTTATGCGACATCTCAAGAAAGGTATGTACACAGCAGCTGCTGGCAAGGTTAGCGAGTCTTCTGTCCAGACAGCAAGTGTAAGTGATTCTGTTAGCCTCTTGCCCCATCACTTCCTCTGAGGTCCTTGTCCCAAGGCTGTGGTGCCCCAGCTGGAGGGTGACTGAAGGTTAGCCACTCCTGGAGCCCTGTCTCGTAAGAACACGCCACATGATGCTCATCTTGTCAGTTCTGCCCAATCCACGGGGGTGAAAAATGGGTGAGATTTGATATCTTCGACCCCAGCCACTCCGGCACCCAGACGCTCCATAGGGTTGAACTGCAAGAGCTGAAACAAAAGATTCTATAAGTGACAGAGCAATGGGAGGAAGGGCTTCAGAATTCATGCAAGTGGTAAGCGGGCCGTCTACCGGCAAGTAGCTGTCTGCCTGTGGGCTGGTGGAGCATCCCAACTGAGTGGCAAGCTCTTAAACATCTGCAAGCATAGCTCTGGGTAATCTGGGGTTTCCCTCATTCCCAGGCAGGGAATGGGGTCAAGAGAGACAGTTACTTTCTTCAGGACTCAAAGTCTAGGGGCTCCATAGAATCTTTCAGTTCCTTAACAACTACAACAAACACATCAGAATGACATATTCTCCAATCTGAACAAGCAAATCTATGTCCCCCAAACCACTTTCTCGGGAATGGCTGATGCATTTGATGAGGTGATTTGATCCAGTGAAAGACACTTCCTTAGAATTATGTATAAAATAAGTATATAAATCATAAGCAAGCAGATTTTTAACAGTGCAAACCAGGAGCGATTGTGTACAACCATACGAAGGCCCTGGCATCCTGGAGAGTGTGGCTGAGACATTCCCGCACCCTCAATAGCTTTACCAATAAGGACAATTATATACTACATAAATATCTACTTTCAAATTATAAACCGACAATCTTTGATCAGTTTAGTCTAGTGCAAGGCCCAGTCCAACTCTAGGCTGCTCTGAAGAGCCTGGCAGTCTGCTCTGTGGCATTTGTGGTACCCCACTACCTCAGCCCCAGGCGGCCACTGTGAGCCTGTCCTTTTGGGCCATTGTACTGGGTGGAGCACTAAGTAACCCTCTGCACTATTCCCCTCACTGAGCATGGTGACTGTGGGACCCAACCCTCTGGAGGAGGCACTGGCCTTTTTCTGGTCAATATTCCATACTGCCTCCACTGTGTGCTATTAATCTACCCACTCGCTAACGGGCCTTCAGGTCCCCCAGTTCTGGACTATAATGAACGGCACTGCTGTTAAGAGTTACGTATGTTCCTCGGGGGACACAGGTTTCCACTTGAAATCATTCCTAGGACAGGAAGTGCTGGGTCACAGGGAAACTGCTGACCTTTCCCTATGCTGGACCTGTCTTCACGCCCATCAGCAGTGAGCAGGGGCTCTGGGTTTTCTGCCTAAGCAACTTCTGGTCTTTACTGAAAGCTGCTCTAGAGGGCTCATGGCAGCCTGTGGTGGTTTTGGTCGCACTCCCTGGAGACTAATGACCCTGAGCATGGCAGTACCTGGCAGCTATTCACACAGTCTCTGCTGAAATAGCTCACCATCCACCCATTTTCACACTACGCTGTCTGTCTTGCTGGGTGACAGGAGTTCTGTATTCATGCTGAACACAAGTACAGGCAAGCGGGTTGCAAACATCTTCCTCCAGCCTGTGACTTGTTTTCACTTTCTTCATATCTTTGAAGTGCTTATTTTTTAATTTTACTGAAGTCTACTTTATCAATGCTCCTTTACAGATCGTGCCTTTGGTGTCATATCTAATTAGCTCTGCGCAGCCCAAGGCCATGGGTGTATTCTCATGTTTTCTTTACAGGTTCTATAGTTTAGCTCTTCCACAAAGGTCTATGAGCTACTCTGAGTATATTTTTGCATATGGTGTGAAGTGAGGGCAGGGGCCTGTGGCTCAGCAGGCAAGGGCTTACTAATTTCCAAGCACATGTACGAGGCACACTGCTGCTTTGATGCTCCCGGCCTGGGATGACTAGCTGGCTAACGCAGACTAGCGTTAGAAGGTGTTTGGCTGGCCGGGGCATCTCTGCCTTTGTGAACACTGCAGCGGACGGCCTCACGCATCTGTTTCAAGTTATGATTTACCTTTATTCCCTTCCTTTCTGTTCCCTCACTCGTTTCTGTTTCTTCAGTTTCCTCTGGGTTTACTTTATTTGGATAGCTCCTTTCTGTTATGTATTTATTATTATTTTTTTTTTTTTTTTTTTTTTTTTTTTTTTTAGTAGGGACTCACTCTAGAGCCCTGACTGGGCTTGAACTCACGCAATCCTCCTGCCTCAGCTTGCCAAGTGCTGGGATCATTGATGTGTGTCCGGTACCCAGTTCTTTTCAGTGCCTTCAGATGCAGGCTTAGACTCTGAGACAGCTGTGTAAAGGTGGCAATCACTGGTGCAGCTCCCTCTACAAGCCCCGGGACGCTGCTCTTCTCCACTTCCACTCTGTTACTGCTGTACTGTGACTTAAAATTTCTCCTTTGACCCATAAGCTACACACAGATGTGTGCTGTTTAATTTCCAAATATCTGGGAATTTAGTCAGAGTTGGAGAGAGGCTTTTTGCTTTGTGGTTTTTTTTTGTTTTTGTTTTTTTTTTTTTTTTTTGAGGCAGGATCTCCTGTATCCCAGGCTGGCCTAGAACTTTCTGTGAAGCCAAAGATGACCTTGAACTTCTGACTTGCCTGTTGTCTAGTATAGACTGACAATTTCTTTGCTATGGTCAGTGTATGTTGTTGGATTTCAACCTTTCTAATCAGGGAGATTATCTGAGCACAGCACATGGCCATCCAGGAGGCTGCTTTCAGTGCGCGTGATGACCATGTGCACACCGCAGCCACTGTAGAGCCTTCCACCAGCACTGTCACGTGCTCTCTGTGCTGGCTTCTGTAATGACCAAGGTGAGATATGGAGGACTCCATTACTTTGCTGAACTGTTTTTCCTTTCGATTCAGCACTCTCATGCACTTTGTGGCCATTACTAGTTACACTTTGCTGTGCTGGGCTTGATCCTTCTGAGATGAAGCCAGTCTCTAGCAAGCTGCTCCACTGTCCACTGTGCTGATGCTTGGCATCGCTCCAGCTCTCGGGTACTGTGTGCATGGCTTACCTTCCTTTAACCGGTTTCTTTAACTACTTGTATCTAACTCCAGGCTGCCCCATGCACTTTTCCAGGAACTCTAGTGGCCTTTTGTACAATGTATGCAGACACACACTTAGAATGTCCCCAGGGCTCTTTTAGTAGTTGCTGTAGAAACCACACAACTTAATTGATCATGATCCACTTCAGAATAGTACTAACTGAGTACCAGGCATGAGATCTCTCCCACCACAGCCCAGCTCTGTCCCTCGACTGTTGCCAGGTCCAGTCACCCTTTGTATCCATGGGGTCCGTTTCCACAGCCTGCATGACCACGGTGCTCCAGCCCCTGGCCATATTCAGACAAGTCTAGAAGCATATTCTCCCATACATCGTCTCAGAGGACTTTGATCCACAACACTGTAACCAATATGCAAATAGAACTGCATTGTGTAGAAAGGTGACAAGAAAAACAACATGCACATAGTTTTTCTTGTTTTATTTTGTTTTTAGGCAGGGTCTCATACTGCAACTCAGATTGGCCTAGAATGGCTTAACATATAGCCCAGGCTGGCCCTGAACTCATGGTAATCCTCCTGTCACAATATTCCACACACTGGGATTACAGGTGTGTAAGCCCAGACAGCCTAGAATTTAAAACACATATACATTTGATCTGTTGCTTAACCCTGTGGGTGAAGAATGCACTTACACAAAGAGCTGTGTGTATATTTTATGTATGTATACCATAAACCCAACAGTGTCATCTCATAATTATTACTACATAGTCTGTATTTTTTTTTAGAGAGGTTGGGGACCTAAGTGGGAAAAATATTTAAGCTTTACAAACTTGTCTCTCCCGTTGCACTGTTCACAGCATCCTCAGCCCTGTGTCCTAGCCTGTGCCGTTCCCTCCACCCTGACACAGTCCCTACTTCCTGACATGTACAGCAATGGCTGGAAGCTACTTCGCCATTCTTTATCTGGAGGTATCTTTTTACTTTTATGAAAAATAATTTTTCGGAATTACTGGCTGTTGATACTTCTCTTCAATGCTACGAATGCTATTCTAGTGTCTTCTGCTCTCTATTGACATGAGTGTTTCTTTTGCTGGCTTTACGTTTTCCTCTCTGTTGTCACCTTTCAATAGTCTGCCATCAGTGTGTCTGGATATGACTCTCAATCTTCCATGCAGAGTCTGCTAAGAAACCAGGGGCATGTTCAGCCATTATTCCTGCAAGAGTTTTTCCTACTTTTCCCAACCCCCTCATCTTCTGGATCTCTTGTTTTATGTACATTTGAGAGGAAAATATTGCCTCACAGATCCTCTGGCCCTATCCACTGTTCCTCACATATTTGGGTCTGTTTTCAGTTTGCGTCACTTCCAATGCCTGAGCCTCCGGACTCTGTTTCAGATGTGTTACTGCACACACACACCCCCGCCCCTGCCAGCGAGTTCTGATTTCATTCAGTGAACTTTTCAGTCTTAAGGCTTTAACTTGGTTTTCCGTAGGTTTTCATTTTGTAACCTATTTATTTCATTGTTGTGACACTTTCCCTTAATTCTTTAAACATAGCCTATTTTAATGCTCTGATATATTATACTAACTGGTGGATGTCTTGTTAAACCCCGAAAACCAGGGCGGTCCCAGAGATACCAAAAGCAATCTAAGCTCACACCTCCATAAATACATGGAACTGACTAAATTTAAGACAAAATTAATAGCAACAAGTTTCCACCCTTCTCTGATCCTATCAATGGGCTATGCTCATCTGAACATAACTGCAGATGAGTCCTTCCTGTCCCAAATTAACTTCCTAATGGTGCTAGTGCAGCAAACTCTGCTAACCTGGAGGTCAAAGTACTAGCCAGGGGGTGGGTTCAGTTACCTGTTGAACAAGTGAGCGAGCCTCTTCAGAAACACAGTCTGGCATGTTCAAAGTAGTGTGCGTATTTATTCCTGCTGGGTGGCATTCCACCAAGGTCTGAAACAGTCAAGCAGGTACATTTCTTACCCCACATCACATCACAGCCTGTTCTATTACAGGACACACGGGTAGCAAGTACAGAGAGGTGGCACCATCTGAAGTGGAGGCAGAGCCAGCAAGAGTGTCACCAAGGCAGAATAGGCCGAAGGCTGTGCACCTACAGAGACCTACATAAGGCACAGCCGCAATGCTCACACCACAGGCTTGCACAACCATCTCTTCTCTCTTCATTACTGAGGGCCTGGATCACAACAGAAAACCTTAAATTACACGCAAACTCCAAAGAGGGCTGGACGGCTCTGAAGTAACTAACATCTTAAGACTCTCTAGTGTAGAGCTTCTTGACCTCAGTGCCTTAACATATGGGAAGTGGCGTTTTACAGTTCAGCGGCAAACCCCACTCACCACACACTCCACAGCAGTCTTCTCCCAATTCACACACTTAACAGAGCAGGCCTGTGCATCTCCTCCGGTTTCTTCCCAGGAGACAACAGGCACAAACTTCTGTTAAGGTCCATTAACCTCAAGCATCATGGTTAGAAGTTACTAATCAGAGAGAGTACACTGCATCCCAGGCCAGAACAGACAGGGAAGAGGTACAGTACTGGGGGAAGACGCTGCATTTAACGTCAACACCAATTTCTAAAATCTGAATTCCTCCCGGCTACAGACAAGAGCCTTAAGGAGTCTGGGGATCTAGCACATGCCTGTCACAAGCCCCACAGGCATGATTCTGCTAGAGCTGTGTCATAGCCAAGGCAGGGGAAGAGCTCCCTGTGGCATCATAACAGAGTCTTGCCATCAATTATTCAATGTCACACAATTTTTAAAATCAGATTCTTGATAAATTTCTCTGCCTGCTTCTGACACTGAAGCTCTCCTCAGTTCCCGACCCAGCGGCTCGGAGTCGGGGTGGCATCTGGACAAGAGCACCGGGTGTCTAGGTCACTGCATACCTTGCCAGTGAGAAGTTCGAAGAGGACAGCACCCAGGCTCCACCAATCACAGGCTTCTGTTTCTTCTGTGACTGCTCCAACCTCTAACACACCAAAAAAGGTTGATATTAAAATTCCAGAGGTCAATTAAACTTTCAAAATTAACATGTATTAGCAAGGTGACCTTGTTAATGCTGAGAGAGCAAATACTAAACACTCCTGGGCTTTCAAATCCCTGAAAGCCGCTTCTCTTTTGGTCACCTACTGGGGTTGCATTTTCCCCGACACAGTCATACATTAAACGGAGGCATTTGCTCTTCGGTTGACGGAGGGACACCTTCAAGACACTGTGCTCCGGCTGCCTGAAACAACCAGATCAGCACTGTTCCATCTTCCATATCAGGGAAGCACAGTTGATTTCCCCTTTCAAACCGTTTTTTGTTTTAGAAATAAAGACACCTTGTAACCAGAAGGAACTTCAAAAATCACCTACGCCAACGTTAGCTACACTGTTGGAAGTCAGGGTGAATACCTCATCAGTATCACATAATAGCAGGTGACAGCCCAGCCTCTCCCTTCATTTCTCAGATCTCCCACTGAAGAAGGAGTGTGTGAAATGCATTCCAGGTATTCTGAAGTTTAGAAGAATCATCGTTTAAAGCCACAAATGGAACTGCTAGTTTAGAGGAGCCAGAAACTAAAGTCCAACCTGTTCATTCCTGGAGGAACTTGAGTGTCGTCGTTCAGGTTGCTCCAAAATAAGCAGCAACTCCACAGCTCCCACCACAGCTTCCACCAACCACAGCTCCCACCACAGCTCCCACCAACCACAGTTCTCACCACAGCTCCCACCAACCACAGCTCCCACCACAGCTTCCACCAGCTCCCACCAACCACAGCTCCCACCAACCACAGCTCCCACCACAGCTCCCATCAACCACAGCTCCCACCACAGCTCCCACCACAGCTCCTACCAACCACAGGTGCTACCACAGCTCCCACCAACCACAGGTGCCACCACAGCTCCCACCAACCACAGGTGCCACCACAGCTCCCACCAACCACAGCTCCCACCACAGCTCCACCAACTACAACTCCCACCACAGCTCCCATCAACCACAGCTCCCACCACAGCTCCTTCCAACCACAGCTCCCCCACAGCTCCCACCAAGCACAGTTCCTCCTGCTAAGTCCTGCTGGAGACCTTATTCTTTTGGGGTTTTTGGTTTGGGTTTTTTGTTTGTTTGTTTTTTTTGTGTTTGTTTTTGTGTTTTTTCTGTTTGTTTTGTTTTTCTCAAGACAGGGTTTTTCTCTGTGTAGCCACAGCTGTCCTGGACTCTCTTTGTAGACCACACACCACAGACTTTCCCAGCCTGCCTCTGCCTACACTGCTCACAGCAAATCAACCTCCATTCTCTGACGAGCTGACCTCAGCTATGCAGCAGAAAGGAAATGGACACGAATCCTGCCAGCTCCTGTCCACACAGTCCATGGATAAACTGTGACATGCGCACACACACTGCAGAACCATGTCGGATGACGTCTTTGCGTAGGACCAAAGTACAAATGTATACTGTTTTCAAACAGGAGACTTCCGATTAAAGAGAATGGAGTGATAGAACTGACCCCAAATATTTAAATAAATAAGTAAATATTTTAGTGATCTGTTCTAGGGTGATGAGATTTTTAATATTTATCAGCCTCCACAAACATCTGGGTGGTACAAATACCAAGCAAAAAGTGAGATAATAAGGAAACAGGCAGGCTTGCAGAACAGGACTTGCCACAGGAAAGGACTTGTGTAAGCCCGCCCACAGCCTCTGCACACTTAGCACTCCCTGTTAAAGGATGGACCACACTCAAGGCCTGGCATGAGGCTCGGAACTCTTCTGAATATGTGAGTTATCAGAGAGTCTACGTGTTAAATTTTGCTCTCACCATCTCTTTACTCAGATACCCTCAGGAGACACAACTCCTTGGGGGCCTGTTTCAAAGCTACACCACCCCCACCTCCACACACAGAGCCCATCACCTTTAGAAGAGTAGTCTTAGAAATGTTAGCCAGGGGTTTGATGATGACTGCACGTATTGTCCTACCCAGATCTAGCCAAGGGACAGAACATTCTCCACAGTTGAGACTGGGGACTGACTTTCACACGAACTCTGGTGCCCCATATTTGGCCATGTCCCCTTGATGGGGAGGCCCGATGGCACTTGGAGGAAGGATAGCAGACTGCCAAGAAGAGACTTGATACCCTAGCATCATATTCACGGGGAGGAGGTCCCCCTCAGTCACAGTCATAGGGAAGGGGAATGGGGTGAAAGCGGGAGGGAGGAATGGGAGGATGCATGGGATGGGACAGCAAATGAGATGTAATATGAATTCTTTTATTTTTCAATAAAAAATGTGTAAAAAAAAAGAAGAAAGAAAGAAAGAAAGAAAGAAAGAAATGTTAGCCAGGGTGTGTGTTCCCAGGAGCCTTAGAAAAGCAAAGAAGCAATGGCCACAGGTCTGCAATCTAATACAACCCTTTCACATAGCCTCCCAGTCTGCACACCAGTTCAGGATTCCCCATTCACAATGCTTACTCAGCACCCCACTGGCCAGTCAATAGCATCTCAATGCTGTGCTCAATCAGGCATGTTCATGTAAGCAGACTTCCGTGTAGGCTCTCAGCCATCCCATCACCCAGTATGGCCATAGAACCAGCACAGATTAGGCTCAGTATTGGCCCAAATGCACTGATTGTCACACACAGTTAAACAATGAAAATCTAAAACAATTTTCTCCATCAGCATCCACAGTGAAGGTATATGTTTCTCTATTCCACTTCTTTAAGTATAGAGTAGGTAGCCTTGTATTACTTAGTTTTATTAAAGTTTTACCCGTTCAGAACAAAAAACCAAAATAACAGATCAACCACCCACTTGGAATGTGCCAGCTACACTCTGCACTTTCCATGCACTACCAGACTAAGGAGCAGCACAGCCATGGGCACACTGGTCACACGCAGCCCATATCACAGTCTGAATAACTAGG